>NC_140411.1:78780988-78888488 GCF_965140295.1 Lepidochelys olivacea
CCCAGAATGCCACATACTCTGGCCACAATTCTCATTCACACTAACACCACCTTACATTGCTTATAATTCATTGGACAGACAGAGATATACAAAGTGGCATTAGTGTACATGAAAATCAAGCCCTCTGGGTCCAGAGGGTGAGCATTAAAAAAAATAAAACAGCTAGTGATTTATTTGTGTTTGAATAACTGAGACTACTCCAGAGACTAATATGGAGACTTTTATATTTTCTTTAAGTTTGGATTCGTACTTCATTAGAGATAGGGAAAGTGGATGTGGGGGAATGTAGATGACAGTAAATGTAGACAATAATTCAGACTTTTTGCTGCTTCTTATTTCTTTTATTTTTTATATTGTGCTACATTAGCCCAGATAGGGAGAGTCGAGTTCAAAATTCACATTTAGATGGATGGTAATTTACTACATATTATATTTGAGATCATGCAGAGAGATCAGAGAACTCTGAGGCTAAAGGTCATTGAGCATATTAAATATTTTAATTTTAGTTCCCCATTTACTATATCGTTGCTTTATTATATCCAAGATAAGGCAAGAAAAGATATATATTTGATAATTCTGCAGTAGGGAATGAACCAGGCTTTGTCACTGAAAATGAAGAGACTAGTGTTTCCAGAAAGAAATGGGTGAAACTCTGGTTTGGCTCGGTTAAGAATTTCTAAATTCAGATGACTATCAAAAGTTTATCTGAATCTCTGGAGGTCCCCTCACTTACTCCCAACTCTCTCCTTATCTGCACAACTCCCTTCCATCTTCCTCTGGGCAGAGTCCAGAGTTTCTCTTGCCCCATCTGGAGATCTGCCATTTCTGACATGCGCTGCAGAAGGCTCAACTGTTTAATTAAATCTAGCCTATTCTGGGGCTATGTTCCCCAGAATAGATCATGTGCTATAGAACTCAAGAGATTTTATTTACACAGAAATCAATCAGCTGATCGGAGAGTTTTACAGAGATGTCTGATCTCTGAAAAGAAAGGCAACTAAGGTTATACACGAGTTGGGAGATGGTAGAAGCAGAACTCAGGGAGGAATCTTTCCTGTCTCCTTCCTTTGGATCTTTAACCAAACTTTTCAAACCTGAAGAAAGGTTTGGTTTGGTCTGGTTTGGTTTGGTTTGGTTAGAAGGATGGGCAAATGTTCAGGGCAATCCTTATTTTAGTCAAACTAATATTGACTAATATTAATCCAAATTCTATACATATCAGAAGGGAGAAAGCTGTGAGATTAGCAACAGTACTAGATGCACCTGCAAAGTACAAAAGCCATTTCAACAAAAGTAACAAGTAAGAGGAAGTAGCTGAGGGACAAGTCATAATTGCCTCTGCTAGGCATGACATTGGTGGTTCACTCTAGAAACTCCAAATAAGGGAAATAAGGGAAACTCCAAATAAGGGGGAAAAAAACCCACATACCTATGGAAACACATTGTGAGATAGTGATATGACATACTGCTAGAAAACAACATATTGTGATAGTAGTAGTGACCCTGAACGTGAAGAGTCACACTATTTCTCTGAGAATGAAGAACATGTA
The DNA here is from genome assembly GCF_965140295.1 of Lepidochelys olivacea. NCBI lineage: Eukaryota > Metazoa > Chordata > Testudines > Cheloniidae > Lepidochelys > Lepidochelys olivacea. Next base: position 78,782,539 of record NC_140411.1, read on the forward strand.
GAGATGTTGGAACGGGAGGAAGAAGTAGGGTATTCTACTAGTAGGACTCAGAAGAGGAGAAAGAAAAAATACAAAGTAAATAAAGTAGCATTCAAACTATCTACTCTATCTGCAAGAATGGACTGAGCTGTGGAAAGCTTGCAATACTAAGGCCAAGATTTTCAAAAGCGACTAGTGATTTGGGGTGCCTCTGTTTTTGAGTTCCCAAATTGAGAAACCTTAAAGGAACTTGATTTTTGTGGGTGCTCAGCACTTTTTAAAAATCAAGCTCCTGTAAGTTGTTTCAAGTTGGGCACCAAGAAACAGAGACTTCCAAAATTACCAGTGAATTCTAAAAATCTTGTCTGTAAGTTCTAGCCACTTTAGAAGCAAATATGGCTACTGTAAATGGAGACACAAGGCAAAGGAGACTCAGGAGATTAAAGATTTCCTACAGTAAACTGATGTGCCATTTCAGTTTTGTTGCAGCATAAGGCAGAATATGTCTGATTCACTCCATTTTAGCTCACCAAAAAATGTAGATGCACATTTATAAATTTATTATTTTCTTATTTTATTTAAAGCTAGAGTTAAGGTCCTCACTGCTAGAGCGCCGTAAATATCAGATCTTTTCTCCCTGCTAATATGCAAGATTATGGGACAGATCCTCAGCTAATGTGAACTGTCATTGTTTCACTGATTTTGATCCCTTACAATGTTCCTTCCTACCATGCTCTTGGAACACAGACGGTTCAAATGGCCAATAAGTAGCAAGATGGTGCCATGATATAAAATATCATCTAGAATAAATTCTGCAGTTCCCCTTTCTGCATCTGTATAGCAATCCATTCAAGTAAATCCCCATTAAAAAAACCCCTCATTTGATTCCAAAGTAAAGCAAACTTCAAATTATTTTTTTCAGAAAAGACTTTTGTAGATTAGAGAAACTGGAGATTGGTATAAGAATTGTAAGGTGGATAAGGAATTGGCTAAAGGGGAGAAGGCAACAGGTTGTGCTGAAAAGTGAATTATCAGACTGGAGGGAGGTTACTAGGGGAATTCCTCAAGTTTGATCTTGGGACCAATCTTATCCAGTATTTTTATTAATTACCTTAGCAGAAAAATTAGCAGTTTGGTAATGAAATTTGCTGATGATGCAAAGTTGGGAGGCATTGTCAATACAGAGAAGGACCAGCATATTATACAGGAAAATATGGATGGTCTTGAAGACCGGAGTGACAGAAATGGATGAAATTAAATAGGACAAATGCAAGATCATGCACTGAAAGTCTAATAATAAGAATTTCTGGGAAAATCTGGGGACTCATTAGTTAGAAGCGACAGAAAAAGAGAGAGACCTGGGTGAGCGGGTTGATCACAGGATGACTGTAAGCCACCAATGTGGTGCAGCTGTGAAAAAGGCAAATGTGATCCTAAATTGTATCAGGTGACACATTTCCAGGAGAGTTATAGAAGTATAAATGCCACTGTATAAGGCACTGGTAAGACCTCATTTGGAATATTGTGCACAATTCCAGTTGCCCATATTGATTCCAACTGGAACAGGTGCAGAGAAGAGCTACTAAGATGATCAGGAGAAAGACGGGCCTATCTTATGATGGAGAATGGAAGACCTAGGCTTGTTTAGTAAATTGAAGATTGAGAGAGGATATGATTACTCTCTATAAATCCATGAGGGGGTAAACATGAGGGAGGGTGAAGAGTTATTTAAGCTAAAGAAGAGGGATTCCCAAACTTGGTTCACAGCTTGTTCAGGGTAAGCCCCTGGCAGGCCGCAAGATGCTTTGTTTACCTGAGCATCCGCAGGTATGGCTGCTTGTAGCTCCCAGTGGCCACAGTTTGCCATTCCCAGCCAAGGGACCCGTGGAAATTGGTAGTAGCAAGAGAAAATAGAATGAGAATAAGGGAGGAAAGAACAAAGTTACAAATACAATATCTAGGTATTATGACAGGGTCAGGTCAGATGGCTACAAGAGAGTGGTCGAAGATAGATACATTAGTTCCAGGTTAAGCAGGTCCCTTTTCCCTGGTAAGATAACAGGGACTATTCCAGAACACTCAGGAACTTTCTAGAACTAATTAAGGCAGGCAGGCTAATTAGGACACCTGTAGCCAATTGGGAAGCTGCTAGAATTAATTAAGGCTAATCAGGACACCTGGTTTAAAAAGGCTGTCACTCCAGTGTCGCTCCAGTGAGTGTCACTCCAGTGAGGGGTGCGCGTAAGGAGCTGGGAGCAAGAGGACATGGTGCTGGAGGACTGAGGAGTACAAGCGTTAACAGACATCAGGAGGAAGGTCCTGTGGCAAAGACAAAGAAGGTGTTGGGAGGAGGCCAGGGAATTGTAGCTGTCACGCAGCTGTTCCAGAAGGCACTCTAGACAGCTGCAGTCCACAAGGCCCTGGGCTGGAACCCGGGGTAGAGGGTGGGCCTGGGTTCCCCCCAAACCTCCCAACTCCTGACCCAATACAGGAGCTTTCACCAGAGGGGAAGGTCTCTTAACTGGTCCCCAAACCACATGGTGGATCAGCAGAAACTGTGGGAATTGTTCTTACTCTTTTTTCCCCATGCTGGCCAGTGATGAGGTTATCTGAGTGAAGGGCAGATTTGAGCCACGAAAGTGGCCAAACTGAGGGATACTGTGAATCTCTGAGGCAAGCAAAATCTGCGAATAACTGCAGGACCCACCAACGTAGAGGAGGAACTTTGTCACAGTGTTTAAAGTTATGTTCATGTCTTGGTTGCTTCCACATCACGTAAATATGGAGTATGTAATAGGACATACACACACATACAAAATGTGTGCATATACAGTGACTCCTCACTTAAAGTCTTCCCAGTTGTTTCGTTGCTAATCAACTAGGGAACATGCTCATTTAAAGTTGTGCAATGCTCCCTTGTAATGCTGTTTGGCAGCCGCCTGCTTTGTCCACTGCTTGCAGGAAGAGCAGCCTCTTGCAGCTAGCTGGTGGGGGCTTGGAACCAGGATGGACCAGCAGCCCCCCATCAGCTCCCCGTTCCCCTAAATTCCCTGTGCTGCAGCTGCCCAGCAGGCTATCAACTGCCCGCAGCTCAGCTGTCCCTCCCCCCACTGCCATGTGTTGCTCCTGTCCTCTGCCTTGGAGCTGCTCTCCAGAGCCTCCTGCTTGCTGTGCAGGGAGGGAAAGAGGGGGCTAATGTCAGGGTGTTCACCTTCCCACTGCTCCTGCACCCTGCTTACCCCATCTTCCATAGAGCCGGGGGGACACAACAGGGCTCAGGACAGAGGGAGCTTCCTGGCAGCAGCTGCCATCTCAGCTTGCTGATTAACCTAAAAAGGCAGTGTATTTAAGAGTGGGGTCAGCGTACTTAAAGGAGCAATGTGTGTCTCTCTCACACACAGGGTGTGTGACTCTGTCTCTGTCTTCCATGCTGTCTCCCCTCTCCCCATTCGGGCTGCCTTGTACAGTTTGAGGCTAGATTAACAACAATGAGTTAACCCTTGAAGGCTCAGCCAATTGCTAGTTCATCATTTAGCAGTAGGGCATCCCTGGGAAATATCCCACCCTCTGATTTCACCACCTCAACCAAGCTTCACAATCATCATTGCTGTGTACCAGTATTAAATTGTTTGTTTAAAACTTATACTGTGTGTGTGTATATATATAATATAGTTTTTTGTCTGGTGAAAAAAAAATCCCTGGAACCTAACCTCCCCCATTTACATTAATTCTTATGGGGAAATTGGATTCACTTAACATCGTTTTGCTTAAAGTCGCATTTTTCAGGAACATAAGTACAACGTTAAGCAAGGAGTTACTGTACATAGATGAAAATGGAGAGATTAATTTTTGTGTAAGCATAATTTAACAAGTGAAAGGTTTGTGAATGCAAATGCATCCCAAGTGTTCAAGACTCCTTCCATAAAAAGAGTTTTCTTGGATAACTAACTAAAATTCTATGTAAGCCAAGAGCTAATGTATGTTCTTGAGCGTGTGGTTTCTGACTTGGGTGGGAGATGGTTCCAGTAAATGAGAATGCATAGTGATGCCAAAACTGTTTCTTTGTCCTTAACTTTTATAACAAACATTTATTTGCTCTTTTGGGGGTTGAGGGTAACGGTGAATATGCTAGATGTATTTCTAGTCAAATCATCAGAATATTTAAATTAGGTTCTGTTGTTCACTCTGCAGTGTTCACTTTTTGAAATAATTTATTTTTTTTATTTTCCAGGCTAAGTAGTCATAACTCCAGGACATGTACCGGCTGGCTATCTGGGACTGGTCATGTCCCGAGGGGCATAAAATATAATATATTTGTATGAAATAAGAGAAAATTATTGGGGTTATCAGAGAGTTATATCTCAAATGCAGGTACTATGGCATTTTAAAGGAGATTAGTGTAGATCAGGGGTTCTCAAACTGGGGTTGTGACCCCTCAGGGGGTCGCAAGGTTATTACATGAGGGGTCACAAGCTATCAGCCTCCACCCACAAACCCTGCTTCGCCTCCATCATTTATAATAGTGTTAAATATATTTTAAAAGGTGTTTTTAAATTATAAGGGGGGGTCGCACTCATAGGTTTGCTGTGTGAAAGGGGTCGCCAATACAAAAATTTGAGAACTTCTGGTGTATTTCCATTAATACCAGAGTTAAAATAAATTTCAGAAAAGGCTAGTTTAGCTTTTGTTGTAAAGGCAGTAAACAGTTCATTACAGAAACTGAAAACAGCATACACCGTTTTCAAAAGGAGAGTGCCCTTTCTATAACACCTCAAATAACTTATTCAATTTAAAACGTAAGAATGACATTCAAGCTTCACCTAAGATTGGTTTCAATCTAAAATTATAAGTATGTGCAGACAGAAGAAGGTTCTAATCTGATGTCCTAGTAACCACAGTATCTCAGCAAAATATGTGGGATTATCGAGAACCAACTCTTGTGCCCCTATGGTCACTTTTTTTATTACTTGCAGCAGCTCCTAGTCTTAGCTTTAGCACTGAGTTGAAAAGAACTGAACTGTTCTTGACAACATTATCTAACACACAACTCTACCACTTCATAATACTGATTTTTTTGTGTAATCCTATTTAAATATTTTTTTTAAAAAAATATGCATCACGACAGGATTCCTAATTTACAGGCTGCTGAAATAAAGACAACTTGTCTTAATGATAACTGCTGTCAGACACTTCAGCTAACCTCCTTCCCAGGATCATTTGCAATTTTGCAGTACATTTTCAGTGTAGTTGGAAAATTTGTTACCCTCTGATAAGCAAGCATGGACACTGAAAATGTAGACTTACAGATTTTCTTAAAGGTGCACATAATAGTTTTTTGGAGAACAGGTTATTCTCCTTTTTTGCTGCAAGAAGTATTGATCTAGGGCCTGATCCATGATCCACTGAAACCAATGGTAATCTTTCCACTCATATTCATGGGCTATGGATTAAGCCAATGGAGTCCAGCCCTACTCCCATTATTCTAATGGTAGATTGACTTCAATGGGAGTTGAGGTCAGTCAGCCCTTTGCAAAATCAGGCCCTAAGAGAGACTGGACTTTAAAAGTAGACAACAATAGAATCAATTAAGCCAATTATATAAAGTAATTCAGATGGATAACAATATTCTGAAAGGGCAATTAGAGCACAAGAATGGCCACACTAGGTCCAGACCAACAGTCCATCTAGCCCATAATCCTGTCTTCTGACAGTGACCAATGCCAGATACTTCAAGGGGAATGAACTGAACAGGACAATCACCAAGTTATCCATCTCCTGTCATCCAGTCCCAGCATCTGGTAGTGAGAGGTTTAGGGACACCCAGAGCATGGGGTTGCATCCTTGACTATCGTGGCTAATAGCTATTGATGAACCTATCCTCCATGAACAAATTTATTCTTTTTTGAATCCAGATATAGTTTTTGCTTTTACAACATCCCCTGGCAATGAGTTCCACAGGTTGATTGTGCATTGTGTGAAGAAATACTTCCTTTGTTTGTTCTGCTGTCTATTAACAACAAGCAAAATGCAGCTACATATACACTAAATCTATAATTATTATGCTATACTGTACTGTAGAGAGTGGCTAGAATAGCTCCATATATTGCCCAAGATACATGACGTTCTCTCTCCTTGACCAAGCCCATCATTTGAATCAATCATAATTGGCCCCTTCTGGCTTCTCTTGGACCTTCTTAAAATAGTGTCTTTATTAGATTTCATTGCCCTAACTTTTTCTCATGTTTAAATTTCCCATTGATTTTAATTAATTTCTCCATAAGCTCAGGACCTTGGAGAGCTTTTTGGTTTAAAAAAATTGGGGGAGGGAGAAGAAGAAAAGAAACATAGGCTTCTTCACCAAGTGGGATTTCCCAAGTTCTCACAGCTGTAATTAAAAGTCATTCTAGTTCCAACTGATGGATTGACATAAATATGTCTCAGAAGAAAACAGAGTAATGCATAAATTCTTAATGTCTCATATTCAAAACTCACGATTTTTTTTAAAGTCAGGTGACAAGGACAAGGCAGATTCAGACAATGCCTGAGTATTTCCATGCTATGTGTGTGTGTGTGTGTATATATATATATATATATATATATATATATATATATATATAATTGCCTTTTGACAGATTAGAGGTGGTAGCAGCAAGCTGCAGATCTGAATGTCAGGGCCATAGCGACACTAACCGATAATTACCATCTCCACAAATATCTGTGAATGGAATCACTTGTTTTAATACAGATAAGTTTAGTATAAAAGTTAGAGAGCTGCTATGAGAGATATGATAAATGTGGTCATGACAGAAAACAATTTTTAATTTAGTATGCCCTATCAATCTAGATAGCCCATGAATATTTACCATTAATTCAGTAGGCTGGAACAGAGAGAGAGAGAGAAAGAAAAGGAAAAACAGAAGCTTTGACCTAAACAATGACTGTTGAAGAAAGAGAATCTTCAGCAGTTTCAATAAGAACAAATTTTATAGGCAAGCTGAACTGGTGGCCGCATGGGGAAACACATTTGGGGAACCATTAGAAACAAAAGTCATGTTCCTGTTGTTTTAATTTTTTTATAGGACAAATGGTAACAATTCCCAATATGTGCTGCTGTTTGCTAGATTTACCAGGCTGACTACACAGGGAAAATGTGCGATGTCAGTGGGCTAAAATTGAAACATTTACTGAAATTTAAAAAAGACTATTTGATCACATCATACTCCTCAACAGGGATACCATTTGTAGGTGCTAAGTGGGGCATATAAGAAGCTAATACAGGTTGTGAGTGTAATGAACCAAAATTAATGGTTTATATAAAAGAAATGTTGTTTCCATTATTTTTAGGGTAATTTTATTAAAGATACCACCTGTCCAGAATAGAAGTGTCCAGATTTTAATTCTCTTTTCATATCTCACTGTTCAGACATGGGACAGAAAAGGTAAGCTCTTACAGCTATTACTGTTCCAGGCATTCTATCCAGCTGTATTAAAGTGACTGGCTCTTACATTTTGTACCTGTCCCAAAGAGCTAATTTCTTCTGACTTACCTTTCCCAGAGAATTTTTTTACTAAGGGAAACACCTCCTATTTCTAACTCCTCTTCCACGGATACCATTTTCCAGCTCTATAAAGCTTGCTCAATGTTTATGTGTAGTTTAAGTAAAAATTCCATATGAAATATAAATACTGAAGAATTCAGTTAATATTTCGAGTATACATGGAATGTAACACGTTTGTACACACAACATGATGAAATGATACTACAATTAATCGAAACACTAATAGACCATTAATCTAACTCATACATTTGAAGTCAGATAGTCAATTAAATTGACAATAAAGTACTTAATATGCAGCAGTCTCATTTTATGCTGTTGGGTATTGTTGCAGCTGTGTATTACTCTTGCCTTTTTCCCAATGCATGGCCCAATATCCATGGTGCTCAGCACTTCTGAAAATCAGCTCATCAAAGTCAATCACATAGAGAATGATTTTTAGCAACTGATGTTTTTTGTTGGAGGATTACAGATGAAACAATTATCTAAAATCATTGTTATCTCTCATGAAAATATTATGAAAAGTGCAGAGCTCTTCTTCAGGTCTGGGAAACTAACTCAGAGTATCACTGCTAAATACAAGCACCCTGTAGAAGAAGAAGTATAAGAGTTCTGTGTGAGCTCAAAAGCTTGTCTCTCCAACAGAATTTGGTCCAATAAAAGATATTACCTTACCCACCTTGTCTCTCTAATAGCCTGGCATCAACATGGCTACAACAATACTGCATATAATAGTGCAATCATTTACCTAGATCATGAGGAAATAGTTCAGGCCTACACTTTTTATATCTATCCTTCTATGTAATATTTATTTAGTTTTTCTCTTTATAGCTATTATTCAACAATATACTCCTTACTAGACTATAAAATAGGAGAAGAGACAGAAAAGCCATTTAGGGTCTCACTTATGCCACAACATTAATAATAATAATAATGAATAATAAATATCATGCAGCTACTGAGAACAGGGTCTCATTCATATATATATATATATATATATATATATATATATATATATATATATATATATATATATATATATGATATCATAAGGACATAAAATCCATAAGAGCATACAATGTATGTTACCTTTCTCAATATGTATTCTTTTAGTCTCATGTCCAACCTCATGACCAGCCAGATCACCTTCTTTCGGGCCAGGTAGGATATTAGGTGATAAACCCATAAGCATCTGATTCATGGATAGCCCATTCTGATGTACAGCTGCTAGTCATACACACATAGACATAAAACCAACAACAATATTAACACACATACACAAAATTAAAATAATGTTAACAATATTACTCATGTTGCTATTTTTTTAGATACTGTCGCAATTGTACAAGAAAACTAATAACCTCAATGTCATTTAATCAGTGATATTAAATCCACTCAGAGGAAGCTAGTCTGGTAGGTCTTTTCCATATCTAATTTCTATTGTCTCCATTCAGCCGGCCCATTAAACCCAGCCTTCTGAGGCACAAAAGCCAGAATCCCATATAAAAGCCAGTTGGGCAAGAGGCTGACACATTCTGAGAAAAACTAGCCCACAAAGCAATGGCAAAAACAAATAACCTAAGAATGAGGTTCAGGGAACTCCTGTAGATTAGCTCTCCACTCCTTTCTTGGATTTGATCCCTATTTCTCAAGCAGCCATCTTGCCCCTGCAGGTACCACACATGGAGAAGCAGTTATTAGAAATGGGATGTGGTATGGCAAGTGGAACAGGCCTAGGTGTTTTATTTTAAAATTTTAAAAAAATGTCTGCATTGGCTGAGGAACTCTATTACCCAGATCCAGGGACAATATGGAGAGCTTCTGACCTCAGCTGCTATTCTGTGATTACGGAATTTACGACAGAATCCAGGCATTGTTGTAATATGTTGCCCTACAATCTAAGATTTCATTTTTTAAAACTGTTTTTGTTACTCATGGTTATGAAAATAATCTTTACAATATTATTCAAGTCTAAACCAATATAGTGTTACCTTCCTGAGTCTGCAGAAAGCCTGAAACATCCATCCAATGTGTTTATCTAACTAGAATCCCAAAATGCCTCCCTATGTTTACACAGGAGCTAAAAGTCTCAACTGCCTCTTATTAAGGGACCAAAACCTTTGGTTTCACCAACTGACAACTTCAGAAATGCAGTGCTGTGTTGTTAGTACAAAAGTCTGCAACCTAGCAAAAAAAGATGAAAAGGTGTGGACAGGGTAAAATAAATTGAATTTAATACGCATAAAATAATATGGTCTAAAACCTTCAATTTCCAGGCTACTGCATTGGAGTACCTAAGATTCCAGGGATGCACAAATCTTAGACATGGAATCTTCACAAAAAATTCATGAAATTTCACAGTTTAATTTGATTCTATCCCTTGTGAGTTCTGAAGTCAAAATATTACTTGTATCACATTCCCCACCCTAATGTGTGTGCAGATTTTTTTAAAAAAAGTATTTCACCTAGAATTATTTTTTTTTAAATTGAACTATCCCATAAAATGTCACTTCTGAAGTCAGTTTTAATATACAAGTCCAACTAGGGTAGCAGAATTAAATAAAACTGTAAAATACATAAATGTGTCACAGTTTGTATATGTTCAGTTCTGAAATTAGTCTAGCAAATTGCTTTCTCGCTGCAATTCTGTTTCATAGCTTATATCTTTATGCTTAATATGACATAATGGCAGTTTTCATCAGTACCTATTAATGAAGCATCATACATTATGATACTGTAAACTGGGGAATTTAATGTTGGGCGATAGCTATTGCAGCTGAACTTCGGAACATGGTACATCTAGATCTACTTAGACTTAAGGTATTTTGGTTAGAAAAAAATAGCTTAACTTAATCAAATTTAAAATGGTGACAAGGAGAAGAATGTGACCTACGGATTCTGTCTGATGAGCTCTCAGTCCGTGCAGGTGAGCTGGACACACTGCTGCTTCGATGAGATGATGGATGGCTGCCAGGTCTTCGACCTTCTTCAAGGGAAGGAGCAGGAGAAGGGCTGTCTGGAACACGTTCCTACACCCCCACAAAAACAAGATAACACATTAAAGACAACAGCTCTCCTGATTATTGAATATCATTTCCTCTACAGAATCTCCCTGTTATTTGAGCAATATCTAATTCCACTCTGCTCAGTTACTCTTGTTTATTCCTGGGGTTGATTTGACTTGACTCTCCAGGACTTGTGGCATGCGATTCTCAGAGGAAGGTTCATACCTCTAGAACACCAGAGCCTGACTTCTATAATGCAGCAAAAGACTTAACCATTGAGTCAGGCTTTTTAACTGACTCCCTCGACTATATTTAACAGCATCTTGTTTTTTATGACATGGAGTTATGTTTAAAAAAACCCTATTTTGGCTGTGATTGCAGTAACCAGTATCGTGAGAAAGTGGATGATATTATAATTTTATAAATAAATAAGGGCAACACTCTGATATCCTTACTCATGTGTTGAGAACCTTACTCCTCAAACGGTCACATTCATTTCAATGGGACTATCGGATGAGTAAAATATTCACAATCTGGCACTAACTAAATAAAACAGCTACAGCAGAAAGCTTTTGACATACTAACTAGTTGCACAGAAAATGTATTGTGTTCATAAGTACTCAATATTTTTTGAATGAATCCTTTCTGAAACATGCTGGGCCTGTGTTGGTGAAAAAGCTGTACCGGAAGTTAATGTAAGAATCAGAAATATCCGATATTTATGCAGCTTTGGTGTAGAAAGAATGAACAAAGGGAGGTGGGTGTTGCTACTGGAGAAGGAGAAGTTACTTACCTGTACAGTAACTGGAGTTCTCTGAGATGCTTTGGTGCTCCAACTTAGCATGTGCACATGCCCTTACACACTTGATCAGAGCTTTTAGTTAGCTGTGCCTGCACAGAACACAGGCTCATGCTCCAGTGTGAGGGTATAGAGGGAAGGCAGGCCACAATTCCAGTTCCTTTCCAACAATAAAGTCGAAGTAAGACTTCACATCAGAAGGGAATGAGGTTGGGTGGTGGAGCACCCATAGGAACAAAACATCTTGAACTCCAGTTACTGTACAAATAAGTAACCTCTCCTTTTTCTCTTCTTCTTCTTCTTCTTCTTCTTTTTTTTTTTTTGAGTTATAGTTCCATCTTAGGAGACTTTTTTAAGTTATAGTTCCACCTTAGAAGACTCTCAGGCAGTATTTCTATGAGGAAGTGGGTGTTAAGGAGACAGATACAGTACAGCTCAGAGAATAGCATCACCGAAAGTCATATCTCCCCTGGAAGCAGATACAACACTGTAATGCTTGGAGAATCTGTGAATGGATGACCTGGTGGTGGCCCTGCAAATGTCCATGATGGTGATGTCCTTAAGAGGTAGATTGAGTTCTTGTGGAATGGGCAGTCACTCAAGGTTGGGGATGCACACTGGAAGCTTCATAACTAGCTGAGATACATCATGAAACCCATTTTGATAGCCTTTGAGTAAAAATTGGATGCCCCTTCATCCTTTCTGTGAAGGAGGTAAAGAGTATTTGAAAGGCCTGGAATGGTTCCATTCTATTAAGGTAGAAGGTAAGAGCCCGTCTCTCAGCCAGATTATGAAGACTAGCCACTTCTCTTGAGGAGTAAGGTTCAGGGTAGAATACTGCTAGTTGAATGACTTGATTGATATGGAATTCTGATCAGACTTTAGGCAGGAAGTGAGGATGGGAGTATAAGCTACTTTAACATGGTAGAAAATTGTGTACAGGCAGTCAGCCACAAGTGGCCCTAGCTCTTCTAACCTTCTGGCCAAGGTTATGGCTATGAGGAATGTAGTCTTAGAAAACAAATGAAGGAATGAACAGCTGCCCATGGATTCAAATGGAGGATATCTCAGGACACTGAGAAATAGGCTAAGGTCCCAAGGAGGAGTAGGGCTACTTGTCATAGGGAAAGAGGTTACATAAGCCCTTAAGGAACCTCACTGTGCTAGGTGATTGAAAACAGACAACCCTTCAACTAGTAGGTATAAGGCTGTATTGGCAGTTAGGTGGACCTAATGGAATTGAGTGTCAAACCTTGCATTTTAAAATTAAACTAAAGTGGGTAATTGAGCATGGTTGTAAGGAGTGACTTGGAGGGGGATACAGATTGATGAGTACACCAGGGTTGGAAACACTCCCACTTTTATGGGTAGATTTTCCTTCTGATGGGTTTTCTAATGCTCAGAAGTATAGTCTTAACTTTGGGAGAACAGTCCAGTTCTATGCCCGAGATCCATCAAGGAATTAAGCCTTGAGGCACAGTGAAGAGATGTTCAGGGAGGGTCTTGGTGCCTGGTTCCTGTGTCAGGGGACCTACCATCAGTGGAAAGTGAAATATGCCTGCAGACAGAGATGAAGTAAAATGGGGAACCACACTTGCTTCAGTCATGATGGTGCTATCAGAATAGATTCATAGATATTTAGCTCAGAAGGGAACATTATGATCATCTAGTCTGACCTCCTACACAACTCAGGCCACAGAATTTCACCCACCACTCCTGTGAAAAACCTCTCACCTATGTCTGAGCTATTGAAGTCCTCAAATCGTGGTTTAAAGACTTCAAGGAGCAGAGAATCCTCCAGCAAGTGACCCATGCCCCATGCTACAGAGGAAGGCGAAAAACCTCCAGGGCCTCTTCCAATCTGCCCTGGAGGAAAATTCCTTCCCGACCCCAAATATGGCGATCAGCTAAACCCTGAGCATATGGGCAAGATTCACCAGCCAGATACTACAGAAAATTCTTTCCTGGGTAACTCAGATCTCACCCTATCTAATATCCCATCACAGGCCATTGGGCCTATTTAGCATGAATATTTAATTACCAAAACCATGTTATCCCATCATACCATCTCTTCCATAAACTTATGGTTGTTGTTCTCTCTTTTGCTTTAGTTTGTTCAGAGCCTTGAGGATCAAGGGCATTGGAGGGTAAGTGTATAAGAGGGTAAGAGGCCAAGGGATGAGGAGAGCATCCCCCATTGAGTTGTGGTCATAACCTCCCCCTGAGCAGAGTCAATGGCACTTCACATTGGATGGTGTTGCAAAGAGATCTGTCTCCAGAAGGCCCCAGGACTGACAAATGCTCTGAAAGACTGAGAAGCTGAGTTTCTTCTCATGATTTTGGTGAAAGTGCTCAGGGAGTCTGCTATGGTGTTCTGCAGGCCGGGCACATAGGCCTTTGACATGTCTATGTGATGAACTATACACAAGTTCTACACCTATATTGACTCTGTGCACAAGGATTGATCTTTCTCCCACTTGCCAATGTATGCAGTATAATGCCACTCTGTTGTCCAGCATCACTTTGTCAGAGTGGTTGCTCTGAGTCTGAGAATGTTGATTTGGAGGCACCCTTCATGGGGAGTCCAGTCCTGGGATGTAACGTCTTGGAAATGGGTACCCCAACCCAGCAGGGAGGCACCCATGGTGATGACCCTTGATGGGGATGGACATTAAAAGGGGACTGCCACACAAACCTTGCAAGGATCCTTCCACCAGTTGAGGGAGTTGAGAACTCTTGGGGGGTGGGAGGTATTAAGGTCAGCCATTTGGAAAGATTGTACTAGCTTTGAGTGTAAACAGTCTTGAGCCAGGCCTGGAGGCACTGAAGGTGTAGTCTTGCATGGGGCAGGTATAAATTTCAAGAGGTCACAGAGTAGCCCTGGAATCTTTAAGAGAATGGAGGTAACCATCAGTGTTATTACTGAAGATCTTAGGCCTCTCAAAGGGAAGATCCTCCATCATATTCTGCACTTCCTTGGGAAGACAGAGGCTTGCAGAGATTTGGAGCAAGCTTCTCGATTCCTTTCATTGACAGCATCCACTGCCAAGAAGTTGGCAGGAGGAAGGGAGTTGTGAGAAAAAATTATTACAAATCCTTGGACAGTACATAATATTTCCGTCAGCCCCCTTGCAAGTGGGTGCGATCGTTGTAGGTGTCTTCCATTCAGTGCAGGATGGTGAAAGTAATGCCTCATTAATGCGAAAGGCAACTTTGCCCTGGGAGACAGAATGTTCAAAAGAGAGTGTTGTACTTTCTGGATCTCCTCCCAGGGAATCTGGAGTGACTCCTCTCCCTTTTTAACAGGTCTTGAAAGGCCTTTCAATCATCTGCATAAGATGGTGGGGGTTGGGATAACTGCCTCATTGGGGGAGGAGGAGGACTTGTCAGATGGTGGTGTCTTCTCCCCAACCACTAGCTCTTGCTCCTCCAAGTGGTCCTCCTGGTGGGGAGGGTACTGCGGGACCAGTTGCTGTTGGTCTGGATGAGGCCTTTTGCAGGAGGACACTATGTAACACTGGTCAGTATAATTATCCCATGGGTTCTAGAAAGTCCACTGTGGTGGTTTATAAGGGAAAGGAGTGGGATACAGAAGCAAGAATGGGAGCTGTGGCTCCAAAGGTTGTAATGGTGCCGGCAAAAGATCCCTCTCAGTACCTGTTAAAGAGAGATATTCCAGTGTCAACAGCAACTAAATCCTCCTGGGAAAGGAAACTGATCAGTACTGGAGAGCCTGGGAAGTGCTCCACAGGAATCTCAAATGGTACCAGAGATTATATGAAAGCATAGTCCTTGCTTTTGTTGTGGCAGTGGCCCAAGAAAGACAATACCAGAGCATGCATTGAAGGCTTCTTAGAAGAGTCCCTGCTCCTAGAGGAGTCCTTACGTTTGATGTTATCGTCCTCTGGTACCAATGATGGTGCTGTTCAGTGCAGTTAATTAGAAGACTTCTTGGTGCAGGGTGTACTAGAAGTCTGGTTTTTGGGTACCTTATGGAGGCTTCAGCAGTACCCATACGACGATACAAGGTTTCCTTGTTCCCTAGCCTCACAGGTGACTTTCCCATTCTTCTGGAATCTCTCTCCAGGGAATGGGTTTTCTTCACTCCCAAAGCCGCCCCATAGTCTCTGCTTACTGAAGGCTGAAGTTAATGAAGCGGTCTGAATGGCGGAGGCCAATGTACGGCAGTGGAGGGGTACTGGACCACACAGGTCTCACAGAACGCTGAATCAGGAGGAGCTTCAGCCTATCTTCCCTCAGCTTCCTAGATCTTCTCTTAAACCCGGAGCATACCTTGCACTTTGATGGGACATGAGATTGTCTGAGGTAGCTAGAATGCCCATTGCTGAGGGAGAAAGACCTGTGGCAAGTCTTACAAGGTTTGAAACCTGGACTCTTTGGCACAATGTAAGAAAGGAGGCCACAGACAGAGAAAGGCTGAGGGTAAAGAAGGCCCTGGATAAAAAGAAAGGCCCAGAAAAAGGGGGACCACCCCCAAAAAGCATAAGCCTTTGCTTAAAATAAATAAGAAACAAAATTAAATAAAATGCTAAAAAAAATTACAGAATAAGGCAGTAGTTATAAGGCTAACAACAGACACCATAAAACTATCTCAAACTGAAGGTGGTTGAGAAGGAACTGGACTGGTGGTGGGTATTGCTCTCCCTATATATCCTTGCATCTGAGCATGAGGGTGTGTAGCGCACAAGTGTGACCTGCAGACATTGCCAGCTAAAATATCCAATCAGGAGTTCACGGACAAATGTACATCCTAAGGTTGAGTACCCATAGGGATTATAATTTGAACGACTGTCTTTTGGGGGGGGTCTTGTCCTGCAATTGCTGAGTACTCTCAATTTCCAATGACTCCTAAGGGCCTAGAACATTGCTGGTAAAAAAACAACAACAATAAAATAAAACAACCCCCTCAGAATTGGGGGAGCGCAGAATCTCACAGAATTGGGCCCACTAACAGAATCATTATGCTATATCATGTAAATAGGTCTCTAACAATTATTTAACAATTAAGTCCAGATTTTCAAAAGACCTCAGGCCCCAACATCTCCCACCTAGGCAACTAACTAAAGCCTCACTCATTCAAAGACTTAGGCTATGTCTAACAATAAATCGTACAGCGGTACTGCTGCAGCTGCACCACTGTAAGGTCTCCCGTGTAGCCAATCTATGCCGGCGGGAGGTGGAGACAAAGCATTCCATGCATGTTTATCCTTTCCTTCCACACAAACACACTGTGAGTGATCATAGAATCAAGGAAGATTAGGGTTGGAAGAGACCTCAGGAGGTCATCTAGTCCAACCCACTGCTCAAAGCAGGACAAACCCCACCTAAATCATTCCAGCCAGGGCTTTGTCAAGACGGGCCTTAAAAACCTCTAAGCATGGAGATTCCATTCCAGTGCTTCCCTACCCTCCTAGTGAAATAGTTTTTCCTAATATCCAACCTAGACCTCCCGCACTGCAACTTGAGACCATTGCTCCTTGTTCTGTCATCTGCCACCACTGAGAACAGCTGAACTCTTCTCTTCTGCACACTAAATAACCCAAGTTCCCTCAGCCTCGCCTCATAAATCATGTGCTCCAGCCCTCTAATAATTTTCGTTGCCCTCCGCTGGATTTTCTCCAATTCGTCCACATCCTTTCTGTATTGGGGTCCCAAAACTGGACGCAATACTCCAGATGTGGCCTCACCCGTGCCGAATAGAGGGGAATAATCACTTCCCTTGATCTGCTGGCAATGCTCCTACTAATGCAGCCCAATGTGCCTTTAGCCTTCTTGGCAAAAAGGACACACTGTTGACTCATATCCAGATTCTCATCCACTGTAATCCCCAGGTTCTTTTCTGCAGAACCGCTGCTTAGCCAGTTAGTCCCTACACAGCCTGTAGCAGTGCATGGGATTCTTCTAGGGATTCTATTGTTTTTGTTGAACCTCATCAGATTTATTTTGGCCCGATCCTCCAATTTGTCTAGGTCACTCTAGACCCTATCCCTACCCTCCAGTGTATCTATCTCTCCCCCAAGCTTAGTGTCATTCATGAACTTGCTGAGGGTGCAATCCATCCCATCATACAGATGGTTAATGAAAATGTATAACAAAACCAGCCCCAGGACCGACCGCTAGGGCACACTGCTTGATACCGGCTGCCAACTAGACATCGAGCCATTGATCACTACCCACTGAGCCTGATGATCTAGCCAGCTTTCTATCCACCTTATAGTCCATTCATCCAATACATACTTCTTTAAGTTGCTGGCAAGAATACTGTGGGAGAAGAGACCAAAAGCTTTGCTGAAGTCAAGGTATACCATGTCCACCTCTTTCCCCATATCCACAGAGCCAGTTATGTCATTATAGAAGCCAATCAGGTTGGTCAGGCATAACTTGCCCTTGGTGAATCCAGGTTGATTGTTCCTGATCACCTTCCTATCCTCCAAGTGTTTCAAAATGGATTCCTTGAGGACCTGCTCCATGATTTTTCCAGGGACTAAGGTGAGGCTGACCAGTCTGCAATAGTTCCCCAGATTCTCCTTCTTCCCCTTTTTAAAGATGGGCACTACATTTGCCTTTTTCCAATCATCTGGGTCCTTCCCCGATTGCCACTCGTTTTCAAAAATAACAGCCAATGGCTCTGAAATCACATCAGCCAACTCCCTCAGCACCCTTAGATGCATTGCATCCAGCCCCATGGACTTGTACATGTCCAGCTTTTCTAAATAGTCCTTAACCTGTTCTTTCACCACTAAGGGCTGCTCACCTCCTCCCCATACTGTCGTGCCCAGTGCAGCAGTCTGAGATCCGACTTTGTCTGCAAAGACCGAGGCAAAAAAAGCATTGAGTACTTCAGCTTTTTCCACATTATCTGTCACTAGGTTGCCTGCCCCATTCAGTATGGGCCCCACTCTTTCTTCACCTTCTTCTTGTTGCTAACATACCTGTAGAAACCCTTCTTGTTACCCTTCACATCCCTTGCTAGCTGCAATTCCAATTGTGCTTTGGGCTTCCTGATGACACCCCTGCATGCTCGGGCAATATTTTTATACTCCTCCGTAGTCATCTCTCCAAGTTTCCACTTCTTGTCAACTTCTCTTTTGTGTTTAAGCTCACTGAAGATTTATCTGGTAAGCCAAGCTGGTCGCCTGCCATATTTGCTATTCTTTCTGCACATCAGGATGGTTTGTACTTGAACCCGCAATAAGGCTTCTTTAAAATACAGCCAGCTCTCCTGGACTCCTTTCACCCTCATATTAGCCTCCCAGGGGATCCTGCCCATCAGTCCCCGGAGGGAATCAAAGTCTGCTTTTCTGAAGTTCAGGGTCCGTATTCTGCTGCTCTCCTTTCTTCCTTTTGTCAGGATCCTGAACTTGACCATCTCATGGTCACTGCTGCCCAGGTTGCTACCCACTTCTACTTCCCCTACCAATTCTTCCCTGATCACAGCCCCTAGTTGTTTCCTCCAGCACTTGCACCAGGAAGTTGTCTCCAAAACTCTCTAAAAACTTCCTCGATTGTCTGTGCACTGCTGTATTGCTCTCCCAGCAGATGTCAGGGTGACTGAAGTCCCCCATGAGAACCAAGGCCTGTGATTTGGAAACTTCTGTTAGTTGTCCAAAGAAAGCCTCATCCTCCTGGTCTGGTGGCCTATAGCAGATGCCCACCATGACATCACCCTTGTTGCTCTCGCCTCTAAACTTAACCCAAAGACTCTCAACAGCCTTTTCTCCAGTTTCATACTCGAGCTCTGAGCAATAATACTGCTCTCTTACATACTGTACAAATCCCCCACCTTTTTCCCCCACCTGTCCTTGCTGAACAGTTTATACCTATCCATTACAGTGCTCCAGTCATGTGAGTTACCCCACCAAGTCTCTGTTATTCCAATCACATCATAGTTCCTTGACTGTGCCAGGACTTCCAATTCCTCCTGTTTGTTTCCCAGGCTTCTTGCATTTGTGTACAGGCACCTCAGATAGCTAGTCGATTGCCCTACTTTCTCAGTATGAATCTCACTAAATTTAATGAAACTATCACAGGCCCTGCTCCCGCTCTCACTGAAATGAACAGAAAAGCTTCTATTGACTTAAATGGGAGTTGGATCAGACCAACAGCGTGTAAAGTTAAGTGTGTGTTTTAATCTTTTCAGGATCAAGGCCTAAAAAAACAGGGTGAAATCCTGGTGCCATTGACTTCCCTGAAGCTAGGATTTCACTGCAGATTTTCAAAGGCACTCAGTTCCCAATTAGACACTTAAACAAGTGGTTGGATTTCCAAAAAGGGCTTGGAACCCTACAGCTGCCTTTCTGACTAACTTTTCTGCTTGACTTACAGAGCCCCAAAGGAGTTTAAATAAAGGTATATAATGTATTTTAGGTTAAAAAATTACAGGAAAAAAAATCATTTAAAGAAGTTTATCAATCATTGAGGATGCTATTTTATTTCTAAATATTAATTTAAAAGTCCTTTGAAGTACTCTCTATATTTGACTTTTCTCAGAGATACATCAACTGAGCAGATAATTTCATTTTCTCTCACCGAAAGTCAGGATTTCCTGAATAATCCTGATCAGAAATTTGACAAAAAACAGAAACTTAATTTTTCCCTACTGTTTTCCAACCAGTTTTATTTCTGACATAATGCAATAATACAACTTCTGTTTACGTTAGTTGCACACATGAAAGCCTGCTGCTGTTAATGTAGACAAGCCTCTTGCAGAAAGAGCATGCTGCTCTTCCTTAAACCCCAGACAGAATTTGCAACAGCTCTGATTGTCATTATACAGCACACACAGTAGCTGGATGAACATTTGGTCTGTTGAATGCATTCCAAAGGAAATGAACAACACATCTATCTATAGTAATCAATAAAATTGCTTAGGTTAAAGTTTACTGTGAATGTTTGTTATGCATGCTGTTGTGATTGCACAGGGACTCAATGGGCCTATTAATGGAGAGGGTGAGGACCTTTTAGAACAATGTATCAAGACATTTAAGTGGATTCCACTTTAATAGTCTCTATTTTTTAAGTTAAAAACATTGATGAGGAAAGTTTAACTGCATCATAGCTCTAGGCTTATTATGACTTTGATTGTGTTTATATGCCCATGAACCGAGTAGTCAAGTGGAGGATTAGAATGCAGATGTTCTCAGAACATAGAAGATATATTTCTTTAGATTTAGGAGGATTTAAGTATCCACAGTGTACAGATTCAGTATAAATTGAAACAGACCATATTTAATCATTTAATTAAATATATAACGTCACTGTTTGGCATACAATATATTGGTCTTTGAAGGGTTTCATTAAAATGAAATCCAGTGAGCATATAAGATTTGAATACAGAGTTTCAGAGTAAATTAATTTATTTAAACCACTTAATTTGCTTACCCTATTTATTTATGTGTGCTATTACAGCATATATTATAAAATGGAGACAGCAAAAGGAATGCATAGGACTAACTAATATAATTATTACTGAAACAAACCAGATAATGAGTTTTATTCACATGTAATAAGACATAGCATGAGAAAGTCTATGAGGGAACTATGTAAACTGGGTTTATCAGTTCATTTGTGGAATACCCTTTAACCTCAACAGACAAGGGACTGAACTATGGGTAGGCAAGAGTATTACTAATGTAATACCTCAGCTCACTGCTTTACAGTCTTGCTTCGTAACTCCACCAATCTGTTAGGATATAGATATTCAGACCTGTCTGTAAAGGCCTATACTCTAAAGAATTTAGGTGTATTCCTATCACTTGGCTAGTTAGAGGTATAAAAGAAAGAATCAAAATCACTGTCTGCCAGTGTAAGGGCCTTCTCTTACTGTGACAGTCTGAGGCCCTGTTCTTAGGCTAAGGCCTTTGGCTAAGCGACAGAGGCAGCCATAAGCTGGGAAGTGAATGGTCACATCCTCACATTCCAAACTAGTCACATTGAAATAAGGTGCTATTGGGCTGTTAGGAATTTAATCCTGTCCTTATAGTGCCTATCACCTCCAGAGAAAGGGAAGTGCTTAGAAGCTGTAAAAGGAAATTGAGGTTGATAGTTTTCTGTCTGGTAAGAACTCACTTATCAATAGACACAGCTGGGAAACTCTTATGTCTTTACAGATGTAGTTGTGAAATCCTCACTTCTGTATTGTTTTGTCATTATAGTTCCCACTTTGCTATTGTTTATTGGCATGGTCTCTGTCTGGTTCTGTGATTGCTTCTGTCTGCTGTATAATTAATTTTGCTGGGTGTAAACTAATTAAGGTGGTGGGATATAATTGGTTAGCTAATCCATGTTAGGATTGGTTAGTTAAATTTTAGTAGAATGATTGGTTAAGGTATAGCTAAGAATATTACTATATAAATTAGGGGCAAACAGGAAGTAAGTTGGGATTCGAAAATAAGGAAAAAAGGAACTTGTATTTAAGCTTGCTGGAAGTTCACCCCAATAAACATCAAATTGTTTGCACCTTCGGACTTCGGGTATTGTTGCTCTCTGTTCATGCGAGAAGGACCAGGGAAGTAAGTGGGTGAAGGAATAAGCCCCCTAACACAATCAATAATATATAATCTCTTGTAATTTTCTGTCTTTATTAAAGCTAGTTGCAATAATAAATGGAAATTCTAGTAATAATAAATTTAAATACTCCCTTGCTCTAGAAGGGGCACACTAATAAACTAATGGTGCTGGAATATCAATATTGGAATGTTATTCTATCCTTTCACCAGGGTGTTTGTGGAGAAAAGATGGATTTAGGTAAAATGACATTTCAAAAGCACTTTATTTTAAAAACTTTTTAAAAAGGATATGTATAAAAACATGTTCAGTTAATAAATCAGACTTGACTTCAGCAAAATACACTATAATAGCTGTCTTTTGACTGATAGTGAAAATACCACTTTTGACTGATAGTGAAATACCACTTTCAGACCAATAGGTCTAAATTAGAGAAAGAAGAGTCAAAACTTTCTAAATTTTAATTCTGGCTCTGACAGTGACTCTTTCCAGGGCCTTGTGAATGTCACCTAGGCTGTGTCTACACATTTTTCTTTCTAAAATGTATGCCCATCCCTTATCAATTCAACGCCACTGAAGAATAGACCAAGCTGCAGGCTGTGACTGCCACCCTGTCTGCATTAGTGTTCCAACCATTGCTATAAAAGAGGAACATTTTCCAGTGGCAAAATCTTGGTGTGTCTAATGCAGTGGTGGGCAACCTGGAGCCAGCATGTCCCTGTGGCTCGCACCGCTTCCCACAGCTTCCAGTGGCCGGGAATTGTGAACCACAGCCACTGGGAGCTACGGCCAGCTGCGCAAATGTAAAGAAACTGTCTGGCAGCCCGCCAGTGGATTACACTGGTGGGCTGTGTGCGGGCCACAGGTTGCCCACCACTGGTCCAATGCATACCAGAAGCTTTACTAAAAGCCAATTATATTGAGGAAGATTCTCTTCCACACTCTACTACCTCTGAGTCATTTAGGTCTGTCATAAATATAAAGGGAAGGGTAAACCCCTTTGAAATCCCTCCTGGCCAGGGGAAAGCTCCTCTCACCTGTAAAGGGTTAAGAAGCTAAAGGTAACCTCGCTGGCACCTGACCAAAATGACCAATGAGGAGACAAGATACTTTCAAAAGCTGGGAGGAGGGAGAGAAACAAAGGGTCTGTGTCTGTCTGTAGTCGTCTTGGCCGGGGACAGAACAGGAATGGAGTCTTAGAACTTTTAGTAAGTAATCTAGCTAGGTATGTGTTAGATTATGATTTCTTTAAATGGCTGAGAAAAGAATTGTGCTGAATAGAATAACTATTTCTGTCTGTGTATCTTTTTTGTAACTTAAGGTTTTGCCTAGAGGGGTTCTCTATGTTTTTGAATCTAATTACCCTGTAAGATATATACCATCCTGATTTTACAGGGGGGATTTCTTTATTTCTATTTACTTCTATTTTTTATTAAAAGTCTTCTTGTAAAACACTGAATGCTTTTTCATTGTTCTCAGATCCAAGGGTTTGGGTTTGTGGTCACCTATGCAAATTGGTGAGGCTTTTTATCCAACATTTCCCAGGAAAGGGGGGGTGCAAGTGTTGGGAGGATTGTTCATTGTTCTTAAGATCCAAGGGTCTGGGTCTGTAGTCACCTAGACAAATTGGTGAGGCTTTTTACCAAACCTTGTCCAGGAAGTGGGGTGCAAGGTTTTGGGAAGTATTTTGGGGGGAAGGACGCGTCCAAACAGCTCTTCCCCAGTAACCAGTATTAGTTTGGTGGTGGTAGCGGCCTGTCCAAGGGGTAATATTTTGTACCTTGGGGAAGTTTTGACCTAAGCTGGTAAAGATAAGCTTAGGAGGTTTTCATGCAGGTCCCCACATCTGTACCCTAGAGTTCAGAGTGGGGGAGGAACCTTGACATGGTGGCACAGTGGTGGGATTAACCTGAAATCATTTTGAGATCCAGTTGAGATTTTTTGAACTAGAAATACAGATTTTAAAAAGGAATTTTTAGGAAGTCCAGAAGGCAGCTTTGAAACTGAAAGCAGCTTGGTTTCTCTCTGCTTTGTGGCCAAGCAGAGACAAAAGGGGATTATCTTGTGAATTGCAGGTTTTCTTTGCCTGGAGGCAGGGTACTTAACTCCTGCAGGGAAATTCACAGTCTTCCAACCCAGAGTTTTTTTTTTCTTTTCTTCCTAAAAGTAAATAGGGGGTGTGTGCTCTACCCATTTGCCTGGAGACAAAAGTGGCAGGGGTTTTTTTAGGATTTTGATTTTTTTTTGTTTTACAAGGAGCACAGGTTTGAAAAGAATTTTTTTTTTCTTTGGGCTGGGTAAGCAGGTTTCCAATAGTTGGAGGTTTTTTGCTTTAATTTGGGCCCAGAGCAGAGACAAGGGAATTGTCTTTTTCTGTAGGCTGACAATCACTATCAGAGAATAGGTATTCTATTCCAGCACAGCAAAATTTTACAGCCAAGTTTTGTTTGTTTATTTCCAAACCTCAGGTGTAAAGTTAGTTAAAAACAGAGAGGTTAGAATGGCCAAATCCTCAGCTCGACTACAGCTGGAATTAGCCAAATTTCAGGCTGAGGAAAAACAAAGGGAACATGAAAGACAGATAGAACTCATGCGGCTGAAGGAGGAGGAGAAGGAAAAAGAGAGGAAGCATGTGGAGGAGATGGAGAGGATAAAGGCCCAGCAGAATATACCAACAAACCCTAGCAATCCTTCTCCAGGTACCACTTCCCATCCCAGAAAGTTCCCCACCTACAAGGCAGGTGATGATA
The DNA here is from genome assembly GCF_965140295.1 of Lepidochelys olivacea. Taxonomy (NCBI): domain Eukaryota; kingdom Metazoa; phylum Chordata; order Testudines; family Cheloniidae; genus Lepidochelys; species Lepidochelys olivacea. Next base: position 78,807,155 of record NC_140411.1, read on the forward strand.
CTGAGGCCTTCTTAGAAAACTTCGAAAGGGCCTGCCTTGGGTACAACATCTCTACTGACCAATACATGGTAGAGCTGAGGCCGCAGCTCAGTGGACCCTTAGCTGAGGTGGCAGCTGAAATGCCTAAAGAACACATGAACAAGTATGAACTGTTTAAATCCAAGGCGAGAGTCAGAATGGGGATAACACCCGAGCAGTCTCGTCGGAGGTTCAGAGCCCTAAGGTGGAAACCAGACATGTCATTTACCCGACATGCCTACCACATTGTAAAACATTGGGATGCCTGGATATCAGGAGCAAGTGTTGAATCTCCAGTAAATTTGCCCTTCCTAATGCAAATGGAACAATTCTTAGAGGGTGTTCCTGAGGAAATAGAAAGATACATCCTAGATGGGAAACCCAAAACTGTAATTGAGGCAGGAGAGATTGGAGCCAGATGGGTGGAGGTGGCAGAGAAGAAGAAAACTGGTCGCAGTTGGAGCGGAGACCAGAAGGGACCACCCCAGACCACACCCTATTACCGGGGGCCGCCCAAAGCCCCACCTACCTCCCAAAGAACCCTCCAGACCCCTTATCGTCCCACCACCCCGTTCTCCAGCAACCCTCCTCGCCCCAGTGACCCGTCAGCTGGACGATGTTTTAAGTGTAACGAGCTGGGGCATGTAAAGGCCAACTGCCCCAAGAACCCCAACAGATTACAGTTCATTGCACCGGAATCACACCAGAGGTCCACAGGCCCAGATACCTCCCAGATACCCTTGGAGCGGAGGGAAACTGTGAGTGTGGGTGGGAAGAAGGTCACCGCGTGGAGGGACACCGGAGCACAAGTGTCAGCTATCCATGCTTCCTTAGTGGACCCCAATTTAATCAACCCAGAGATCCAAGTGACGATTCAACCCTTCAAGTCCAACTCTTTCAATTTGCCTACAGCCAAGTTGCCTGTCCAGTACAAGGGCTGGTCAGGAGTGTGGACTTTTGCAGTCTATGATGATTATCCCATCCCCATGCTGTTGGGGGAAGACTTGGCCAATCATGTGAAGCAGGCCAAGAGGGTGGGAATGGTCACCCGCAACCAGGCTAAACAAGCCGTGAGGCCTAGCTCTGTTCCGGAAACTTCTATCAGGACCCAGTCAGAGGTGATGGACCTGGACCCCAGGCCAATGTCTGCAACAGCCGTAGTGGATCCAGTCCCAGAGACCCAGACGGAACCAGTCCCAGAACCGGAACCAGCCGAACAACCAACACCAGACCCCGTGTCAGCACTGAATCCAGTACTTGCAACCTCAACACCAGAGGGCCCCACCGAACCTGAACTGGCAGCAGCCGATAACCCTACACAAGAGGCTCAGCCGGAGCCTTAATCCCAACATAGTGCACCAGCGGAGAGCGGTTCACAGTCAACAGAAACAGCTCCATCCCCTATATCGCTTCCAGAGGGACCAAGCCTAGGTCCACAATCCCATGAGGAACTGATGTCTCCAGCATCAAGGGAACAGTTCCAGACCGAACAGGAAGCAGATGAAAGCCTCCAGAGAGCTTGGACGGCGGCACGGAGCAACCCACCGCCTCTCAGCTCTTCTAATCGATCCAGGTTTGTTATAGAAAGAGGACTTTTATACAAGGAAACTCTTTCTGGGGGACACCAGGAAGACTGGCATCCTCAGAGACAGTTGGTAGTTCCAACTAAATACCGGGCCAAGCTCTTGAGCTTAGCCCATGATCACCCTAGTGGCCATGCTGGGGTGAACAGGACCAAAGACCGTTTGGGGGGGTCATTCCACTGGGAGGGAATGGGCAAGGATGTTTCTACCTATGTCCAGTCTTGTGAGGTGTGCCAAAGAGTGGGAAAACCCCAAGACCAGGTCAAAGCTCCTCTCCAGCCACTCCCCATCATTGAAGTTCCATTTCAGCGAGTAGCTGTGGATATTCTGGGTCCTTTTCCGAAAAAGACACCCAGAGGAAAGCAGTACATACTGACTTTCATGGATTTTGCCACCCGATGGCCGGAAGCAGTAGCTCTAAGCAACACCAGGGCTAAAAGTGTGTGCCAGGCACTAGCAGACATTTTTGCCAGGGTAGGTTGGCCCTCCGACATCCTCACAGATGCAGGGACTAATTTCCTGGCAGGAACTATGAAAAACCTTTGGGAAGCTCATGGGGTAAATCACTTGGTTGCCACTCCTTACCACCATCAAACAAATGGCATGGTGGAGAAGTTTAATGGAACTTTGGGGGCCATGATACGTAAATTTGTAAATGAGCACTCCAATGATTGGGACCTAGTGTTGCAGCAGTTGCTCTTTGCCTACAGAGCTGTACCACATCCCAGTTTAGGGTTTTCCCCATTTGAACTTGTATATGGCCGTGAGGTTAAGGGGCCATTGCAGTTGGTAAAGCAGCAATGGGAGGGATTTACACCTTCTCCAGGAACTAACATTCTGGACTTTGTAACCAACCTACAAAACACCCTCCGAACCTCTTTAGCCCTTGCTAAAGAAAACTTACAGGATGCTCAAAAAGAGCAAAAAGCCTGGTATGATAAACATGCCAGAGAGCGTTCCTTCAAAGTAGGGGACCAGGTCATGGTCTTAAGGGCGCTCCAGGCCCATAAAATGGAAGCATCGTGGGAAGGGCCATTCACGGTCCAGGAGCGCCTGGGAGCTGTTAATTATCTCATAGCTTTCCCCACCTCCAACCGGAAGCCTAAGGTGTACCATATTAATTCTCTAAAGCCCTTTTATTCCAGAGAATTAAAGGTTTGTCAGTTTACAGCCCAGGGAGGAGACGACGCTGAGTGGCCCAAAGGTGTCTACTACGAAGGGAAATGTGCTGGTGGTGTGGAAGAGGTGAACCTCTCCATGACCCTTGGGCGTATGCAGCGACAGCAGATCCAGGAGCTGTGCACTAGCTACGCGCCAACGTTCTCAGCCACCCCAGGACTGACTGAACGGGCATACCACTCCATTGACACAGGTAATGCTCACCCAATTAGGGTCCAACCTTACCGGGTGTCTCCTCAAGCTAAAACTGCTATAGAACGGGAGATCCAGGATATGTTACAGATGGGTGTAATCCGCCCCTCTGAAAGTGCATGGGCATCTCCAGTGGTTCTAGTTCCCAAACCAGATGGGGAAATACGTTTTTGCGTGGACTACCGTAAGCTAAATGCTGTAACTCGCCCAGACAACTATCCCATGCCACGCACAGATGAACTATTAGAGAAACTGGGAAGGGCCCAGTTCATCTCTACCTTGGACTTAACCAAGGGGTACTGGCAGGTACCGCTAGATGAATCTGCCAAGGAAAGGTCAGCCTTCATCACACATCTCGGGCTGTATGAATTTAATGTACTCCCTTTCGGGCTGCGAAATGCACCCGCCACTTTCCAAAGACTTGTAGATGGTCTCCTAGCGGGATTAGGAGAATATGCAGTCGCCTACCTTGATGATGTGGCCATATTTTCGGATTCCTGGGCAGACCACCTGGAACATCTACAAAAAGTCCTTGAGCGCATAAGGGAGGCAGGACTAACTGTTAAGGCTAAGAAGTGTCAAATAGGCCTAAACAGAGTGACTTACCTTGGACACCAGGTGGGTCAAGGAACTATCAGCCCCCTACAGGCCAAAGTGGATGCTATCCAAAAGTGGCCTGTCCCAAAGTCAAAGAAACAGGTTCAATCCTTCTTAGGCTTGGCCGGTTATTACAGACGATTTGTACCGCACTACAGCCAAATCGCTGCCCCACTGACAGACCTAACCAAAAAGAAACAGCCAAATGCTGTTCAGTGGACCGGAAAGTGTCAGAAGGCCTTTAACAAGCTTAAAGCGACACTCATGTCTGACCCTGTACTAAGGGCCCCAGACTTTGACAAACCGTTCCTCGTAACCACAGATGCATCCGAGCGTGGTGTGGGAGCAGTTTTAATGCAGAAAGGACCTGATCAAGAATTCCACCCTGTAGTGTTTCTCAGCAAAAAACTGTCTGAGAGGGAAAGCAACTGGTCAGTCACTGAAAAAGAATGTTATGCCATTGTCTACGCTCTGGAAAAGCTACGCCCATATGTTTGGGGACGGCGTTTCCACCTGCAAACCGACCATGCTGCACTAAAGTGGCTTCACACCGTCAAAGAAACTAACAAAAAACTTCTTCGGTGGAGTTTAGCTCTCCAAGATTTTGATTTCGACATCCAACACATCTCAGGAGCTTCTAACAAAGTGGCTGATGCACTCTCCCGTGAAAGTTTCCCAGAATCAACTGGTTAAAATTGTCCTTGAGATGTGGAAAATATTGTTAGTCTTTATGTACTTGGTAGTATATTTAGAGATGCATGTGTCTTATTAACTCTGTTCTCCTAGAGCTCCAGGAAGAAATCCCAGCCAGTGTTTCACCCTAGCTGAGATTTGGGGGGCGTGTCATAAATATAAAGGGAAGGGTAAACCCCTTTGAAATCCCTCCTGGCCAGGGGAAAGCTCCTCTCACCTGTAAAGGGTTAAGAAGCTAAAGGTAACCTCGCTGGCACCTGACCAAAATGACCAATGAGGAGACAAGATACTTTCAAAAGCTGGGAGGAGGGAGAGAAACAAAGGGTCTGTGTCTGTCTGTAGTCGTCTTGGCCGGGGACAGAACAGGAATGGAGTCTTAGAACTTTTAGTAAGTAATCTAGCTAGGTATGTGTTAGATTATGATTTCTTTAAATGGCTGAGAAAAGAATTGTGCTGAATAGAATAACTATTTCTGTCTGTGTATCTTTTTTGTAACTTAAGGTTTTGCCTAGAGGGGTTCTCTATGTTTTTGAATCTAATTACCCTGTAAGATATATACCATCCTGATTTTACAGGGGGGATTTCTTTATTTCTATTTACTTCTATTTTTTATTAAAAGTCTTCTTGTAAAACACTGAATGCTTTTTCATTGTTCTCAGATCCAAGGGTTTGGGTTTGTGGTCACCTATGCAAATTGGTGAGGCTTTTTATCCAACATTTCCCAGGAAAGGGGGGGTGCAAGTGTTGGGAGGATTGTTCATTGTTCTTAAGATCCAAGGGTCTGGGTCTGTAGTCACCTAGACAAATTGGTGAGGCTTTTTACCAAACCTTGTCCAGGAAGTGGGGTGCAAGGTTTTGGGAAGTATTTTGGGGGGAAGGACGCGTCCAAACAGCTCTTCCCCAGTAACCAGTATTAGTTTGGTGGTGGTAGCGGCCTGTCCAAGGGGTAATATTTTGTACCTTGGGGAAGTTTTGACCTAAGCTGGTAAAGATAAGCTTAGGAGGTTTTCATGCAGGTCCCCACATCTGTACCCTAGAGTTCAGAGTGGGGGAGGAACCTTGACAAGGTCCAAGTCATAGACTCATAGCTAAGGAGTCCAAAGCCAGTCCTGACCTCTCACCTGGAACTTTCATAAGAACATAAGAATGGCCATACTGGGTCAGACCAAAGGTCCATCCTGCCCGGTATCCTGTCTACTGACAGTGGCCAATACCAGGTGCCCCAGAGGGAGTGAACCTAACAGGTAATGATCTAGTGATCTCTCTCCTGCCATCCATCTCCACTCTCTGACAAACAGAGGCTAGGGACACCATTCCTTACCCATTAATGGACTTAACCTCCATGAATTTATCCAGTTCTCTTTTAAACGCTGTTATAGTCCTAGCCTTCATAACCTCATCAGGCAAGGAGTTCCACAGGTTGACTGTGTGCTGAGTGAAGAACTTCCCTTTATTTGTTTTAAACCTGCTACCTATTAATTAAACTTGCTACCCATTAAACAGAACAGTGAGAGAGTCAGGGGCCCAGTGGAGGCATGTCAAGGGCAGGGAGAGATTGTATGTCATTGCAGTGCTGTGAAATCCAGCAATCTCCTTTTGGTAGATGGTCCTTTGGAGAACATTGCTAGCTGGCACATGTTAGAGAAACCTTCATGCAGAAGACCAGGCAGCTATAACCATCTCCTTAATGGCCACAGATCTTCCCTCCTGTGATCTGCTGGCCCATTATATGTACTACTTTCACTTCAAGCATTCATTTTCTGGTTCTACCCAAAAGTGAATCAACTTTGTTGAGCAAGAACCACCAATCCAATGGCATTTCTAAAAACCTATCACCACAAAATTGTACTGGATTACAGAAAGCCTGTGAAATTTGTTAAAAAGAAACAGTCAGCTTTCCTACTTTATAATTAGACCATGACCCTCTATCTCGGAGCATGCAGACGGATTTCTCTTCTACTTTGGTTATTTAGAATTTGCTTCAAGCATCTGTAAAACTGAGTATTGCTCATGGTTCTAGACATTTAATTATTTGTTTTCTTTGGATATTTACTCCATTATTTTATTGGTAATGGATGTTAGATATAAGGGTTGGTAATTACCAGGATCACTCTTATTTCTATCTTTGATGATCACTGCACATTTGCTTTTTATCCAGTTATCTGTCACCTCCCACATTTCTTTTTTGTGGCTATTGAGAAATGTTTGGCATATGTCCTTTTTCTCCAATCCTGCCTGGCAACAGGAAGATGGGCTTTACAGACAGGCTTCACTGAGAAGGAAACAAGAGGCAAAGATGTGTCTATCATAGGTAGCACAAAAAATGCACTCTGCCCTCTTCTTTTCTAAAATTCTAGAAAGCATTGATCCAGCCAGGGATCCAGCAACTCTCCTGGGCATTTTAGGACACATGTTAAACTATTAGCTATTAGTAGCACTGCATAATTTTGCCTACTAGCACCCCTAAAGTCAAATACACTAAGGGACAAGCTCTTCAAAATAGCTCAGCTCTCATTTAGGCACCAAAATAAGAGGTCAGATTTTCAAAAGAGCTAGTTATAAGTGTCACAATGGGATCTGCTGGGTGCTATACCCTTTTGAAAATCTGATCCTTATTCTGATGCCTAAATGGGAGCGGTCTCAGTTGTGGATCCTGAGCATTTGAAAATCTGGCACTGACCTCGTTTGAAAGTTTGGCCCCACAATCTTCCCACCAGGAAGCTCTTGTCTTTCACGACAGAGGAGATAGAGCATCCTTTCCCACACCTTTATTTCCCTGGTATTAGAAGTTTCAGACTCACAATATCCAGTCTCTTTAAAATTAATTGATCACCTTGATCGATCAGTCCTTCAGCTCTCATATAGATTGCGCTGATCATAAGATGTCTTCCATTCTTTTCTTATCCTGGCCTTCCTTCTCCATGTGTGGACATGCCTTTTCACAATAAAATCTTCCCATCGCTTTAATTAATTAATTAATTAATTAATTAAAAAATTTTCCTGGTACCCTCTGCCCTCCTCCATGTGGCTTCTGATAAATGGGAAAAAGACTCTCAAAGCACAGTTTCCTTTCAGGATCTAGATTTTCCTATCTGCCTCCATGCCACAGGATCAAGAACAGGTCACATTCCGCATTATCTTTGTATATAGTATTATTTCCAGAGGACACGAAAAGGTACTGTCTCTTGTTTTACAGGATTTATGAGGTTGTGGTGAACACCCCTAGAATCACTATTCACTCCATCTTTGTTCCAGAGCACTCCAAATAACCCTGCAAGACCTTCCATCCTGTCACCTCCTCTCAAGCTGGATGAAGGGAGTCCCACAAGGAAGGCTGCTCTGCTCTGTTTCATATTTGCCTTCTTCCTCCTATTCCAGTTCACACAGAAAGGAGTTTCATCAGCCCTCTTCTCCTTTTTTGCAGGCAGTTCTTTTGATCCAGCAGCTCCATCTCATCCTCTCAGGAATAACCAGAACTCTTCTTCTAGAACCCTGACACAAAGCACCCTCACTGAAGTTTAGTTGTCCCAGGCCTCAACCCCTGTACTTGCAGACCTCCTCTTCATTCCAAGAGAGGGCACCTCAAGCAATTTGTATGAGGTTGGTCCCTGCTCCTCCTCAGAAGGTAGGAAAAGGAGATGGGTCGGTATATAATCAAACTTCTTCTAGGCCCTTGTCACTTGAGGTTTTTGCCCAATAATGTTGCCCTTTAGCATTGTAACTTCATGGAAGCAGAAATCCATGCTCTTTTAGAAAAAAATGTTAATCTGCCCAGTTCCCCAGATTCAGATCAGAGAAAGAGGGGGATTTCCTCCATGTACTCCCTGGTATACTACTGAATGTGTCAAGAGAGTTTCTACCCTGTTCTGCACTCTCACTTAAACCTTAGCAACTGCCAGTCAACATTTTAGATGTAAAATCCTAAATTCATTCTCAGGGCATCTCTGCTCAGTGTCCCTTCTATTCAGGGTTCTCCCTTGTGTCTTCTTCCATCACTCCAGTCTGGTTGATTATTCATCTCTTGGACTCTTTTGTAGTTTGCATAGTCCTCATTGTGTGGGCTAATTTTCACCTTTCTCCTGTTTAGAGAGTCCTGCTCCTTCAGTGGTACTCTTTTTCTGTCCTCAGTCAATTGATATTATGGCAATGCTCTTCCCCCCAAGTCAAGGGCACCAGAACCTTTGTAGAAATGGGGGGAGGGCAAGGCCCATTCTCTCCCCCCCCCATGGCTGGCTGCTCAAGACTTTGATTGTCTTGAGGTTGAGAACAGGTTGTAAGAGCAGGTTCCTTAGAAAAAGTTGTTGATTGCCCTAACTGAAGTAAAAAAAAAACAAAACCCAACAACCAATCATTCTCTACTTCATGTTCTCAGATTGAAGCATCTGGTGTTGAAGAAAGATGGACATATAAATTATCTTTCTTCAGTGAATCCTCAACTTTTAATTTGTAAGTTCTCTACAATATGCAGACCTCTCTGAAAGGGGACATTGATTTCCTTTCATTTGCAAGGAGACTATTTTGATCTCTTCTGCAATGACCAAAGTATAGACCTGTTACTCCTCAGTCACCTGTTATTTCTTTTGCAAATGCCTCTTGTATTTTCCCGGACCCATGGGAGAAGTATTCCTGAAATGGCTTTCTTTCAAAATGCACATGAACTCACCAGAGGAGTATAAATTAGTTCCTTGGTTATCTCCTCAACCCCAGTGTGACAATGTGGGAATTTTATGTAATATTTTTTATGAATCCTATGTGTGCCTCAGTTTGCCTCTGCACTTTGCATTGTACAAACATTTTAAGTCTCCTTCTAAAACAGCACAGGAATGGGTATGGGTATTACTGGCTGTCTATATGAAATGAACAGGGTCATTAAACAACTGGTTGAAACCAACCCCAAATCAACCCCCACAGAAAGACAAAGCAATTACCAGTGACTGAACCAGCAAATGCTTAACAACAGGAAACCCCAGACAAGTTAAGAAGAGAGACAGAGAGAGCAAGAGTGGAAGTCCATCACAGCTTGGCTGGCTCATCATGGCACTGGTTTGATCGGGGTGGATTATGGCTTAACTTCTGCCTCTCTTAGGTTACAAATGAATTTCAGATTCTATAGCCAACTGACTAATAAATGGTTACCATGTTTTGAAAAGGCTGCTAGTTGCACTGTAAATTCTCACTGAGAGCATTGCACACTAAAGGGGCACGGTACAAGCCTCCTGCAGGACTCTGGCTTGACTGGATTCACTGCAGAGAACCATAGAGATAGGGTTAGCTGGTGCTGACAGCCCAATTTTGGAGTCTTGGATGCCACAGGCTTGTCCTAATGGAACTGTGTGGTTCCTTGGGGCCTGGTGTACTAAAAGGAGTTACTCCCAGGAGACTGGTGACAAGCTGGGGCATAGACTAGGCCTTGTGACTTTGTGATACCTACATACAATGATTTTTGGTTTTACAGGGTAGTGTTTCATCTTCCCTTTAGTTTGTACCTAAAGTTTCAGAAAACCCTAAACAACAAGGGTTATTTTGAAAGTTTCAAAAAGGCCATTAATTTGCTAACTCCCTCAATACCCTATAACAGGATTTGTATCATTTGGATAACTGACTAGCATGTATTTACATCTTCCATCTCTCCCCTTTCTTACACAAGATCACTATTTCAATAGGATTTCCCTCACTTCCAGACAGTCTGAACATTTATTTTTTCTTCTTTTTCTTATTGAAGACCATTTTTTAACCAAAATAAGACCAATTAAAAATAAAAATCAATGTTTCAGCCTGTCATAAATATAAAGGGAAGGGTAAACCCCTTTGAAATCCCTCCTGGCCAGGGGAAAGCTCCTCTCACCTGTAAAGGGTTAAGAAGCTAAAGGTAACCTCGCTGGCACCTGACCAAAATGACCAATGAGGAGACAAGATACTTTCAAAAGCTGGGAGGAGGGAGAGAAACAGAGGGTCTGTGTCTGTCTGTATGCTGGTTTCTGCTAGGGATAGACCAGGAATGGAGCCTTAGAACTTTTAGTAAGTAATCTAGCTAGGTATGTGTTAGATTATGATTTCTTTAAATGGCTGAGAAAAGAATTGTGCTGAATAGAATAACTATTTCTGTCTGTGTATCTTTTTTGTAACTTAAGGTTTTGCCTAGAGGGGTTCTCTATGTTTTTGAATCTAATTACCCTGTAAGATATCTACCATACTGATTTTACAGGGGGGATTTCTTTATTCCTATTTACTTCTATTTTTTATTAAAAGTCTTCTTGTAAAAAACTGAATGCTTTTTCATTGTTCTCAGATCCAAGGGTTTGGGTCTGTAGTCACCTAGGCAAATTGGTGAGGCTTTTTACCAAACCTTGTCCAGGAAGTGGGGTGCAGGGTTTTGGGAAGTATTTTGGGGGGAAAGAGGCGTCCAAACAGCTCTTCCCCAGTAACCAGTATTAGTTTGGTGGTGGTAGCGGCCAGTCCAAGGACAACAGGGGGAATATTTTGTACCTTGGGGAAGTTTTGACCTAAGCTGGTAAAGATAAGCTTAGGAGGTTTTTTTCATGCAGGTCCCCACATCTGTACCCTAGAGTTCAGAGTGGGGGAGGAACCTTGACACAGCCATTTTTCAGTTGTCATTCATTTCAACCACGTTTTATTAATGGGCCTATTTTCTTCTCTAAAGAACATCATGGCCGACGATATTTTTAAAATATGTTTTCCTGCTGATATATTTGTAAAAATTCCTCCTTTAATCCCCGCAACTGATTGATCTGCTTTTTTACAGTCTTTACTTTGACAATTTTTCACTGATTCTATACATACTTGTTTGGTTATCTCCCCCTCTTCTGTTTACAGCAAAAGTTGTGGTTTGTTGGTTTTGATTTTTGCTTTAATAACTTGTCTTTGAGTAGCTCCACTGGAATCGTTGCTTCTTGTTTCTAGATTCTTATCATTCAAAGGATATTGAACCTTTTCTACACTTATTTTGGTGACTCCTAGAATAACCCAGACTTTTTCCTTATCAGATAATATTTGAGAGAGAGAGAGAGAGAGAGAGAGAGAGCATGTGCACGGTGTCTGAATGGACCTGAATAAGGATTCATCTTTTTTAAAATTATTTTTATTTTTGACTCTGTGGCCGGTTGGTGAGATGGAGATTGATGTCTGCCAGATGACTTTGGTAGGATCTAGAATTGACTCATTAATTGGGAGGGCAATTCTGGATGAAGAGGAGGTGTGGAGAATATCCACCAACTTGTGATGTGTAAATGCCACCTCCTGTAGGGGAATCTGCAGCTCATCTGCCAACCTCTTGGTAAGTTCCAGAAAGTTCTTAATATGATCACGTAGTGATGTGGGGGAGGCAGTACAGGGTCTACTGGTGGACATGAGGAGAAGTTTGCTGGTGGGGTAGCTTCCCCTTCCAGTCCTTCTTCCTGTTATGAAAAAGCTTCCTCCTCCCCTGGCTCAGGGGCTCTGAACAGCAAGGCTGTAGGAGTCTGGTGGACTCTCTCTGAGAGACACTGGACAGCTGCGATATGTGTTTGTATGTCACCCAAGGATTGCAATAGGGCCATTGGGTGGGAGGAGGGCAGGCGTGGGCGGTGGGGTTACCCCAAAGGGCCCATATCACATTTGTGGGTTGGCCCGATGGAATTGGGGAGGACCCTTGTATTGTGATGGTGGGCTATGAGGGTCCAGGGAAACTACCTCCTTCTGGCCACTGTCAGACTCACCTCTGGCTAAGAGCGGTGCTGACTGGGGTATTGGCAGTACATGGCCTGGTGCAAGAGCAATCCTGGGTGCCGGGATGTGCTCGGTAACAGGGCCCAAGTACTGAGTAATGGGGATTGCGGTTCTTCCCCAACCATCAGGTCGCCAGGGTACCAGAGCTGCTGTGGTACCATGGGCTAACTTGGTACCACAGAGCAGTGTCTGTGGTATGTTGTCAGTACCAATGGTTGGGAAGGTGCAGAGCACTCCCTAGATGTGAGTTTTGTCACACCTGGTACCCAAGGTTTTCTCTGTGCCATTCTTTTAGAGACCATATGGTAATTGTCTGTCTCCTTAGGGGACAGTACCATTGCCTAAAAGCCTAATTGCCAGAGCCCCTGGCTTCTCCAGGCAGTGGAGCCAGTGCCGCAGAGAGCAGAGCTCACAGTGGAGGCCCCCTTCTGGGTACCGTGCTTCAGAGTTGCTGGTGCCGTCGGTACCAAGGTAACCGCACTGGGAAGCCCCTCTTGCTGGCTAACTACTTGGAGCCCTTTTCATGAGTCTTTATAGGGGGAGTTTGCTGGTTTTTTTCATGACTCCATCCCCTTTGAAGTTAAAGGCTGGGAAATGTATCTATATGTTTTGCTGATGAAACACATTGACCCTGCAAACTACTGAGTGACTATTCTGCAGAATTTCATGACCATGTGACTTCATATAGAGAAGCCACAATACAATGGAATTCTGCAGGTGCTACAGATTTGGGGTAAAAAGTGCCTGTATCTGAGAAATTTAAATGTATACTGTTGTTGTAGCTTTTCAGCTCTGGATGACTATAGCACATTTCCTTCCCTTTCTCCTGCTGTTGTAGACCTCTCAGCAACAATATATGATTCAAACATGGAAAAAATAGAAGAAAAAGAGTGTGAAAATAAAATTAAATAGTAACACAATTTTTAAGACCACAGATTAATTGAAATGTAGACCCAACAGTCTTAAATTAAAATGAAGTATTGAAGTTACTGGGGGACAAATACTATAAAATCAAAGGAAAATTTGTACTTTGTATCAGCCATCTTGGCTAAATATTTTGCTGATTGAGTTCTAGTCCTGGGTGAGAGGGTGATATGATCCTGTAAACAAGGCAAGCCTCAGCAGAGGACACATGAAACTGCAGCATATTTGGGGAGTGGCGGAGTAATTACAGTCTGGAGTTTTTTGTATATTAGGAAAATTACTGTGTCACTTTTTCAACCTGCAGTGCAATTGTTTTCTACTGTAACTCTTGGCTCTAAACAATATATATTATAAATATATATGTGAATACATACTGAATTGATACAATGCAGTTTTTGATACTGGTCTGCTGCTATTTTCCAAATGTTACAACACAGAATTATCTCAAGTCAATGTTAATAGGAGGTATACATTTCACAATATCCTTCATATTTTCATGCATCTTTCTGTTCAGGCGGAAAACTGTAGCCATCTGATATACTGAAACTTCTAACAAGCTGAGCCTTTTGAAGCCATGGGCAGGTGATAAAAGCCACCTCATGTCTAAAGCTTCCCCAGGTCACAGCTGTCATACTCAGTTTGATTCATTGCTGTCACAATCTGCTGTCCCTGCTTGTTGCTGCACTTCTTTTATTCATCTAACTCATATCTAAATATTCCATTACAGAAAGGACATCTAATGTTCACCTCATGTTTGAAAGGGCACAACACAAACTTCTGGAATTTAATTCTAAAGACTTGTGCTTAAACTGGCCATTACCAAATCTAAGGTGTCTGTTCACTTGTTCATTTCTCAATACTTCCCTTACAATTTTGTCTCTGTCTGATCTTCTTAGCAGTTTATCATGATTAAAATATTTGGTTATCATGTGGTCTCAGTTTTATTCCAACTTCTTATCAATTGGAAATGTAATATTGCCCAGTAACGGAATGGCATTTGAAGCTTTGTGAGTTTACAGATAACAACACTGATTGTGGACTTGGTGTATTGGAGGAAAAGGTCAGCAAGTCATCTAGGTTGGCACTGTTCACAAAATCAAGTGTCCTCTCCAAGAAACCAGGATGTTTATCATTTCAGGACCTAGTATCTACCAGGCTAATTCTGATCTCAGTTACAGCAGTGCTGTAAGTCCAGAAAAATTCTACTGAAGTTCATTGAATTAGCTTGTATGTACAAGAGTAGAAATTTGCTCCACTCCTTCCAATATTCAAAGACTGTGTTAATGAGAAAAAGGTGAACTTGTTTTGTCTAATTTCAAATACCCTCTGACATTTAGGTTAGAAAACTGAATTTAAAAACCTACTAGGTTCACAACACTCTTAAGGCCATCTCCAGTCAAAGGCAAAGAGACAGAACCAAATGAAAGCTTGGGTGGAAAAAAATGAAACATGAGGAGAGAGAAAGTAAAACCAGGTTTCAGAGTAGCAGCCGTGTTAGTCTGTATCCACAAAAAGAACAGGAGGACTTGTGGCATCTTAGAGACTAAGAAATTTATTTGAGCATAAACTTTCATGAGCTACAGCTGCATGTGAGCTGTAGCTCACGAAAGCTTATGCTCAAATAAATTTCTTAGTCTCTAAGGTGCCACAAGTCCTCCTGTTCTTTTAAAGTAAAACCAGAAAGCCTTAAAATGTAGAGAAAGAAAAGATATAAATTCTAATAAAAAGTAGTTTTCTGACAACGAATAATAGTTTGTGATGTTTGTTCGTCCCTCTAGCATCAATATTAAGAAACAGAAACCGGAGTTTTGAGTTTTCCCACCTCACAAAATCACATTCCTTTTAGGCTGTATCTATTCTCACAATAGCACTAGGATATTATGTCTTGTAGCATGCTACTGTACATACTCTTTACATTGCCAGTGCCGGACACTAATATTTGCTCAGAGAGTTTGCCCTTTAACCACTACCTGCATGCGCCATAAGGACACTAGCTAAAATCATAGAGTTTCTTTGCCTCCACTGGGAGCAGAGTAGACTGCCAGTAGCCATTCCCCCAAACAAAACCCCCAAGCTCCATACCCTCCAAACACCAGTTGCTACTCGTAAGGCCAGGGAGAAATAATTTATACACTTAATATTTAAAAAAATTGTTTTACTGCAAGTGAGGCTAGAACAGGGGTTCTCAATCTTTTTTGAATAATGTCCCAACCATCTTATTTTTCTCTTGGAGCCTCTCCTCCTTACAAAGTGGGACTCTCCAATGTAATCCAGATGAAACTGTGGCCAGTAATACATTGGTTCCAATCAAGGGGATTCTAGTTTAAATAAATCAGTCCTTTGATCCTGCTGTCTGTCTGTGCATAGGTGAGGAAACCTTTTAAAAGCACATACAATAATAGTTTCCAGAGCAGTATTTCTCAACTTCAGCAACCAAGAGTGCTAGTGAGCCCTGCAACTCCATGTGCCAGGTCACAACTCCATTCACTGAAATTTGCCCTGGCCGCCCCGTCAGTTGTCTCACCAAATACAAAGGCAGTTCGGAAAGAGAGGCTATTTTGCCACTGCTCCTATGCCAAAAGCTATTTATAGTTTTCTTGCAATTTCACTGCAAACATGAATTTGCGCTGAAATCTGACCCGGTCACCCCTCCATCTGATGGAAGGGTGGCCAGGATGAATTTGAGTGAATGGCTTTGGGACCCCGTGTGTGAATGGAAAGTTCTGCTGCACCCCATGTGCAAATTTTAACCACTAGACTTAATAACCACACATGTGACTCTCCAGCAAAATTATCATGAGGGGCCGAGAGATGCTGTGATTCCATCTTTCTTGTTAGTATCATGGTAAAGTGTGCACCAACAGGAAAATGGATGTGTGAGGGCTCACTCCATGACCATCATGACACAGCAGTAAAAGAAGCATATACAGCATTGTGATAGAACCATAATGCCACTACAGAGATATATCATAGTTTTCGCTTCCATGATTATAATTACTTCCTAAACAATCTATATCCATAATATTAAAATAAACTGTGTCATACCTGCATAAATTATCTGCCTATTTGTCACCTATTTACCATCTCTGATAGAGAAATATGGATTAGATGATGGGGCAGTATAAAACTTTTAACATCATGAATCTGTGGAACACAAATATATGCT
This sequence comes from Lepidochelys olivacea, assembly GCF_965140295.1. Lineage (NCBI taxonomy): Eukaryota > Metazoa > Chordata > Testudines > Cheloniidae > Lepidochelys > Lepidochelys olivacea. Next base: position 78,823,232 of record NC_140411.1, read on the forward strand.
TCACATGCTCAGCAATTTATTTCATGTATATTATCTCTGCAAGTGGCATAAGTACATACACGGGGACTGTCTGATGGTGTGATGCACACTGAAGAAAGTATACTGAGCTATGTGACCGCGAGTTCTAATGCCATATCACTTACGGAATTCTCTTACTATTTCTCTGCACTTCACAATCGTTATTAACTTAGGCCTAATGCTCCAACCTCAGAGTAGGTAATTATAATTCATTCATTTTACACATAAGATAATTCAGAGGTTGGAGCCATCATTGCTGGGAACAAAACCCAGGTCTCTAAGATGAGACACCCACATCTTATCAGCTTTCCCACATGAATTTTCGAAAGAAATGGTCCAAATTATGTGTTTGTCCAACACGTGTAGATGTTTGTCCATCTCTAGTGATTAAACCACAACCCATTCTTTAAGATCTGGGGATTTCAGGTTAAATCCCTGCAGATGACATAAAAATGTGTTGTTACACTTGGCTACACTAGGCCATATTCTGTTCCCAGAGCCAGGAAGAGAACAGAGAAATCCTGACACCCAACATTCTAGTGCTAATTCAGAAATAATTGTGTGACCCAGTGACAAAGTGTGTGTTGTGTTTCCATCTATGGGCTAGTACTCATAAAGGAGGATAATGTACCTACATCACCAGGACCGTTATAGATTACACGGTAGAACGTTGTGCAGGGGATCTGAAAGTTCTAGTCTATTCCATGCAGGTTCTTCTACTGCTCTCATCACCATAGTATCTAAGCACCTTCCAATAGTGCATTAAGAGTGATGAGTAATGTGTCACATCTGGTTTGTTCTCTTTTCTTTCTTGTGGGCTCAAACTTGCCTGATGACCAACTGCGGGTGGAGGGAATATATGTAAATTTATCTAGGGTCCTCACACTCCTGTTGAAAATATTTTATATAGCAAGCTATTATATTTAAGAGTGAATTTAGATGTTCTGTTAATATTTGTTTTATTACTGTATTTTAGTGTCTGTATTTTGGTTAATGGGAGATGTTGCTTTAAGAATAGAGTGGGCCACATATTGGAGGGTTTGTCTGACGAGACTGAAGACAGTACCCTGACTGTGCAGATTCCTAAGAGATCAGAATTTGATATGATAAAGTGATCTTTACAGAAAACAAGCTTCCCTTTTTAGGGTGTAACATTAACACATATTAGGGAACTGGAACTCAGGACATAGCAAGTGACCCTCAGAGACTTTTTCCTGTCGGTTACCAGCATGAATCCATCTCACCTCAATAGGGATTAAAAACTGCACCTATCTAATGAACATTTGGTGCTCCTTGTATGAGACGAGTCACAGCTCCCACATCACAAACTCAGCACCACACTCTGCATAAATTGGCAGATTCAGCAGAGGCCAAGAACTTCACAGGCCATGGAGACTGAGCTGCCTCTGTGACTTACAAAGCAAGGTTCCCCAAATCAGGGTTGAGGCATGTTGACATAGTGATGTGTGGGGAAGGTTGCCCTGCTGCCCTGTAGATAAACCAATGGCTTCCGTAACCAGGGCTGCACAAACCATAATGGCAACATTTTCAAAAGCACCTAAGTGACTCAAGACCTTTTTGAAAATGGAAATTCAGCCATAAGTCACTTAGGCACTTTTAAAAATAACATAAATCCACGTGGTTTTTTAAAGAGGGCATAAAAAACTATATGCAAATTAGATATGAATATGCAAATTGTCTCATTAAATAATCTGCATAAAATGTCACATGGAGCTACACAAAATTTGACAGTTATGATGAGGGTTTTAATAGCATGAATATAGGGGGGCTGATTTCCTCTGGAATGAGTTATGCAGTTCACCCCACACACACACATAAAAAGGTCAAGATTTAAAAAATTTACTAAAAGAAAAGGAGTACTTGTGGCACCTTAGAGACTAACCAATTTATCTGAGCATGAGCTTTCGTGAGCTACAGCTCACTTCATCAGATGCATATCGTGGAAACTGCAGCAGACATTATATACACACAGAGATCATGAAACAATACCTCCTCCCACCCCACTGTCCTGCTGGTAATAGCTTATCTAAAGTGATCATCAAGTTGGGCCATTTCCAGCACAAATCCAGGTTTTCTCACCCTACCCCCCGCCCCCCCCCCACACAAACTCACTCTCCTGCTCGTAATAGCCCATCCAAAGTGACAACTCTCTTCACAATGTGTATGATAATCAAGGTGGGCCATTTCCTGCACAAATCCAGGTTCTCTCACCCCCTCACCCCCCTCCAAAAACCACACACACAAACTCACTCTCCTGCTGGTAATAGCTTATCCAAAGTGACCACTCTCCCTACAATGTGCATGATAATCAAGGTGGGCCATTTCCAGCACAAATCCAGGTTTTCTCACCCCCCCCACCCCCATACACACACAAACTCACTCTCCTGCTGGTAATAGCTCATCCAAAGTGACCACTCTCCCTACAATGTGCATGGTAATCAAGGTGAGCCATTTCCAGCACAAATCCAGGCTTTCTCAAACCCCCCCCCCTTTCTTTTTCCCGGGGACACACACACACACACAAACTCACTCTGGATTAGGGTAGATTCAAAATGGTCACCACCGCACCATGACTGTTGTCTCAGATGCATTTGCATGCACCATGGTTCCAATGCTGATTTCTGCTGTCATCATGCCTACCAGGACAAAAGATGCAGCCTAACTTTTAAAGCCATATGTAGGCCTGGACCTAATTGCCTTATTAAGGGTTTGTCCACATGGCATCACAGTGTAGACTATGGCGGTATGAATTTCAGAGTGCACCAAACTGCCCTCTATGGACATTGCTGGCATGAACAAAAGGTATCTAGTTTGTGTTAATGTAATCCTCCTTCAAACAGGTTTACATTATTGTGAACTACATTCCTTTCAGTTTGTGCCAGCAACGTCAACACAGAGCAGTTAGCGCACAACACTTTGGTACACTCTTCAGAGTAACAGCCGTGTTAGTCTGTATTCGCAAAAAGAAAAGGAGTACTTGTGGCACCTTAGAGACTAACCAATTTATTTGAGCATTATCATACACATTGTAAGGAGAGTGGTCACTTTAGATAAGCTATTACCAGCAGGAGAGTGGGTTTGTGGCGGGGGAGGGGGGAGAAAACCTGGATTTGTGCTGGAAATGGCCCAACTTGATTATCATACACATTGTAAGGAGAGTGATCACTTTAGATAAGCTATTACCAGCAGGAGAGTGGGGTGGGGGGAGGTATTTTTTCATGCTTTGTGTGTATAAAAAGATCTTCTACACTTTCCACAGTATGCATCTAATGAAGTGAGCTGTAGCTCACGAAAGCTTATGCTCAAATAAATTGGATAGTCTCTAAGGTGCCACAAGTACTCCTTTTATTTTTGGTACACTCTGCAATACATATCCCCATATTCTGCATTGCAGTGTGGTGTAGACACAGCCTTATTAGTTTCTGATACCCTATTTACTCTCTCACTTTCTGAGATTGCTGCATTTGATCCCAAATGTTTGCATGAATGGTACAAGTTACATTGTCACTAGTGGCCCTGCGAGCAGTAATAAAGATTTAGCGGCTTTTAAAGGAGTTTAAAATACATTTTATTTTTCTCTTCAAAGGCACTTGCAATTGCATGGGTCAGGATGATTCCAAGCTTGTCATGGCATAGCAAATGAGAAAATGAGGAAGTACAAGAACAGCATGTTTATATCAAATATCTCAACAAACCCAGGTTCCTATAGGTCACCTAAACCACCTAGAATGTTAAAACTGTTGGTGCCCTTGTTTTGGGTTTGATAATTTTTTCTGTATCATGGGGATTGTGTTAAGGGGAAGATCTTCAGTGGGTCAGTAAAACTCAAAATAAAATTATGCATGCAAATCTGTTTTCTGTATACACAATGATGTGCCTGCAAAACTCTCACAGGCATTTTTAGGAACTGCTGACAATCTGGCCCCAAAGTTTAGTCAAGAGGTAGGATTGTAAATTTGAGGTTTGCCAAATTAGAATGCAGCACTCTAACCTGTAAAATAAGAAACCCATTAAATTGGAGGAGAAGATTTCTAAGCCAGTGGTGGGCAACCTGTGGCCCAGGTACCGAACACGGCCCATCAGGATAATCCAATGGCAGGCCGCAAGACAGTTTGTTTACATTTGCACTTCTACCTGCAGCTCCCCTTGGCCGGAAACGGCAAAACGTGGCCACTGGGCACTGCGGGCAGCTATGCAAATGTAAACAAACTGTATGGTGGCCCGCCAGTGGATTACCTTGACATTGGCTGTAGGTTGCCCAGCAGTGCTCTAAGCACACATTCAGTATTTCTCATATATTCTGATCAGCTCATTTTCTCTTTATCCAAACAGGAAGATACTCTTTGTATCTAATTTATTAGAATCAAGGAAGAATAGTAGGTAAAATGGAGATATCTAAGTAAATATAAGGTGAATCAAACTGTATAGTTTGAATATTAGGGGATAGAATACATGCATAATACAAGTAAAGCATCCTCCACCAAGGAAGGGAGAAGACTCCAGGAAATCCACTGGAGAGCTTGAGATGCAGGCCTAATTTAAGTGGGAAATACCCAGATGCTTTGTTGCTAGGTGCTATACTAATCCCTCTGATGGACGGAAGTTATTAGTATTCAGACTTCTGTACTGTGCTACAGTACTGGCCTGGCGGTTGTCAGGTCAGTACTCAACTCTACTAGACCTGTATTCTATTTCTGAATGAGGCAGTGGTGAGAGTTCTACAAAGACAGCATGCTCAGCCCATGTTGAGAGAGCACCTCAAGATGTTCTTCAGTGAATTTATTAGTCACTCTAGTTCTGGCACTCAGACCTCCAGCTGGGAATATCTGCCATAAACACCAGGATTGGTGTAATCTTGGCCCCACTGTCGTCAATGACAAAACTCTCACTGACTTCAATAGGGTCCGGATTTTACCTCCAGCTTCTTGGGAAAGTGGCATGAGATCTTTTTTGACCATGGGTAGTCAGTATCTATATCTCATCTGACAAATGGCAACTTCAACTGTGGAACTGGAGCACTGATTCAGTACTCAGTATTCAAAATGTTCAGGTACCAACATAATACTCAGTTCCCAAAATCAATTCCTACAGTAAGTGGGGTTTTCTTTGGAACCCTCCCTTCCAAACACTGACCAAGCCTTGCCTTTATGACTGCTTACCTTATGACATCTGATGAGAACAGCCTTACATTAATAAGGTACCATGCTGTGAAGAAATTAATTTAGTATCACAGATATATTTCTAGATGTTTACCTTAATAACAGATGTCTCGACTCTGGATGGGGGACTCTGTACTTGTGCTGCTGCTGCCATATTTGCAATGGTACTAAGGTGGTTCATCTGACTCATGGCCATTGTGACAGATGCTGGAGGTAGGCTGACAGGAATTAATGGGTGGGGCATCATCATAAAAGGAAGTTCCAGGCCTAAGGAAAAAAAAAACAAAAGGCAGGAAATATTGGTTTATGATGTTTTTTAAATATTGACTATTAGGAATATATTTTCTTATGAGCAAAATATGTTGAAATGCTTGGCACCAAATGTGTTCAAAAATGAACTCTTCCAACATTTCAGTATAGAGCAGTTAACATGAATCTGTTCACTTTTTGTCCATGTGTAATTCCCTCTAGTATCCATGGAGGTCTTATATGTACAGGGAGAGACTAACAGGCCCCTTAGTTTGTTCAGATCAGTGTAATGTTGTACCATATCATTGCTAAGCAATTGTTGTTCGTTATATTGTCCATTTTAATACTTGTGGCAAGGTGTCTTAGCAATAATTATAACACTGATGCACAGGTTAATAGCTATTTAAGTATCAGGTTTACTGTGTTTGTCTTTTTATTTTTTTATGACTCCTACTTCCACTGCTGAATACTTTAATTGAAGTATTACAGTATTCACCATGTTTTTTATTTTGCATAGCCTATTTAACTAAACACAATAGAAAGACAGAAGTTTGAAAACCACTGATGTTAGTGTTGAAAGATGTCAACCCGTACCATTTGGCAGAAGGTGGTTCTGTTGAAGAGGGTTGAGAGGATGGCTAACTGGAAGGTTATGCTGTCCAGGCAAGCTGGGGTGGTTAACAGACACCTGTGATCCTTGGGTGAGGGGAGACTGAAGTTTTTCTTTATCCCAAGAACCATCACTGCTGCCTGTGGGGAATGAATATAAATTATTTGGATTCAGGAAGATTTCAAATTTGCAACGTCTGAATTTGAAATCAAGGCCACCAATTTAACGCATTTTGTGATTGACAAATTAGTGTTTGTAATGTATGGGTTGGGCAAGGGAGGAGGTTTGTTTTCAGTCAATAGAAAGAAAAACCACCTTAACAGATAGGTAAGGATAATATTTGCAGTTTATAGTTAGAAACATGAACTTATGGGTGTTAGGATTGTACTAGTTCACTTGGAGAGGTGTATACACTTTGAATTCTTAATCTTTGGCTAGAAGAAGAGCTTAAACAGTACAGTTCCAGTGAGAAATCAACAATGTATTTTAATGAATGATAAATATTTGTTATATTAACAGTTTTACTTATAGTTCTGTAATTCTTAGTAAGTAGAACTTGAGAGAAATATACCAATTGTTTTATATGTGGTAGAGGGTGTTCACTTATAAAGTTTTCATTGTCTGACTATGGCTATATTAATTATGTTCATATTTGTTCTTAAATTTTGGTATTAAAATAAAACTAGACAGTAGTTAAATTTTTTACTCACTGATGGCATCAACAGACATGCACTCTTGTGTATGGTTAACATATTGCAATATTAGATAGTCAATTTATATTTCATTCCATTCAATATAAGAAATTATGAGTCCAATCCTGCAAGTCCTCTTCTTGTGGAACCCCAGAGGGAGCAAGAAATGATTTGGGCCAATATGTACTGACTATAACTGTATTTTACGTATCTGAGAAAACAGATTTTTCACTACCGTGAACATCAGCACTTTTCAATATAACACAGTAAAACAGAATAACACAGTTAAAGAATGGTATCAGTATTTCATTTATATGAAAAAGTTATTGATTTCTACATTATGGAAGTGCACTTTAAGTGACCTCTAAACTGAACAGGTCTTTAAAAAACTATATGTCTCTGAGAATATATATAATATGCTACCCTATCTTGAACTTCGTAATCAGAAAGCTCCAGTGACTTCAGTGGGAATAGTATATATATAATGAAGTTCAAGACTGGGCAGCATATTAAATGTATTTATACATTCATTTAATAGGCTGCCCAATCTTGTAAATATTATATTAAAATGTATTTTGTGCAAATTTTCATAGTACTTTTCACAATTATCAGATCAACAGTAGGGACCCTCTAATTTCCATTGACTTTAATAGGAGTTGCATTAGCCCATTAGCCTTCCCATTTTAAAAAAATACTTTTACATGAGATGACAAAAGCACAAAAGTTGGTCAAAATCCAATTTAATTTCTCTAGATTTATTAAAAACCTGATTGTAAAAGCTATATAACATAGTTTATAATGAAAAAATACTCAGTTATGGCCATTATTTTCCTTCCCCAGCTACTTCATGAAGACAGTTAAGGTTCAATATAAATTCTAATTCATTAGCTCAATACTGTCTAGATCCCAGTGTAAATTGTTCAGGAGCAGGTAATGAAAATTCAGTCCAAAGTCTCCAGCAGTCAAACAGAGAAATTTTATTAAACAATGAAAATAATCAATTAAACCAGATATCTTTATTGTCTTTATCCTCTTTATCATTTTACAAGAAATTCTGACAAACTTTATGAAATGTTTATACTTAGTTTAAGACTGAGCTTGCTAACACGACAGATTCTTAGGACTTGAGCCTCTGATAGGTGGGCATATCACCATGCCTTTTGGAAAGTCAGATACCTCTGCACAATAGGAAGACCACGGGTGAGACTGAGTTTTCAGTCATTATTTGGAAAAACAGCTTGCTTATTATACCTTTGTTTCCCCTAGTTTCTTTCCCTATATTATCTGCTTATTGCAATAATGACAAACACACTTCCATCCTGCATGTTCATTTAGTGAAGAACCTGACTGATATGAATAGATTCAGACCCGAATGTCTCAATTCTGTACTTGTCTACATACACTGTAACATCTTTATCTTTGATTTTCATAAGCCCCAAACAAGGCTCCATAGAAAAAAAAACACAAGAAGAAAAGAAGACAATACAGATTTTTGTAAAACTTAATTGAAACCTGGATCAAATTACTCCAATTTTATATAAAGTTCTCATATTACCAACAAGTTCACATTTTAATAAATCCTTTCTACTGATTTTTTCCACTTCCCCACCAAAACCAGCTGTTAGTCCAGGTTAAAAAAAAAAAAAGAAAAGAAAAAAAAGACAGATTTGTTAAGAAAAAATGCAATTTCTTTTTGCCAAAATATAACCTTTGCCATAGGAAAGTGGAAACAAATCGAAGCAAGCATGTTAAGGTTTTCACTCTACAAATGGAGGGAAGCTTTCAACATTTCATAGACATAACTCTCATGAAAGGGTCAATTTCATGTCAGGTCCTGTCTAGCTCTGGGGTTTGAGGTGAGGCTGGATAGAGACCTACAGATCTGTGGATATCCGCTTTATATCTGCGGATATCCACGGACCATGTTTGAAGATTGTGGATTGGATGCAGATACAAATTTTGTATCCACATAAGGCTCTAAGGATGGAGTCAAAATTAAGTTACTACAACTGTTATATTGTTTCCTGACTTCTCCAGAATTTGGCAAGGTCATCCATAGTATTTCTGGTTATGGCATTTCATATGTAGTCAAAGATGAGAACCTCTGCATTTGAGTGCACCTTATCCCTCAGCACTACATGTACCCATTGTTTTCAGTTTCATCAAAACCAATACTGTAATGAAATGAAGGAGACACTGGTATTAAAGCTAGTGCTTAGTCAGGGATTGATACTTTGATCCTTGAAATCTAACATTGTCTGCCAAGATTAGTTTACTATCAAAATGACTCATAGCGTCTCCAACCCATAACATTAGAAACCACTTACAAGGTACAGCATCTTGCACTCTTAAACATCTGTAAGTGGACAGGCATAGATACAAATAGCAAACATTGGCCATTTGCTGCATTTTTGTTATGGTAGTTAAGCTCAACAGCTTTCCTCCCAGAGGAGATAGTTATTTTCATTTATGTCTAAGTAAAATAAGTGTTACCCCTCAGACAGTACTCACCCTCTGAACAACTAAGTGCAAGCTGCCAATTCAGTTGTTTTTTAAAAATTGATTAAAAACCATACAGTGGTTTCAAAAAGCTTTAAAAAATCTGTTGCCTACTTCCTCGCTACTTGTTGCCCTGCTGGAGGCTTATGTTTTCCAGTTTCTATCAGTGGTTGTCAACTCTTTGTAATAGGATTAAGAGCTTGGACACCTGATATCCCTGGGTTCTGTAGTTCACCCTCATAAAAGCTGTTTGCTTTAAATTGAGAGAAAATCAGTTTTTAGTGGCATAATTAATTAAATTATGCAAATTTCCAGATTCAGCATAACACTTTGTGAAGTGACAACTGGTAGCTCCACATTGCATTTTGAGCTGCATTTCAATTGATGCAGCACTAACCACAGAGTAGTATTTTCAAAGCTTTTCACCACAGAGGATCCAATGCAGAAATGTGGACGGTGAACTTTAGGTGCGCAAGTCCCATACATGGGCACTGATATAGGCTCTTTGGTAGCCTTTATATTTTATGTGCCCAAGTGCCAACATAAGCACTCAGAATGTGGAATTTGACTTCCTAAAGTAGATGAGCACATTTAAAAACTGGGTTCAGCATGTTTCGTGTTTATGTTCAGTTTGTCTGGTACAGCAAAAAATATGATGCTGTTCATTGATTTCGAAGACTAACAGTTAGATACAGTGTTTCTCCACTAAACAACATTTTAGCACAGATTTCTTAGAAGTCTATTTCTCCCCCAAACTCTAATTCAGCAACAAGCCATAATTGTACATTAAAACACGGTTTTTATAAAATACACTTAAAAATAAAACCTATCTGATGGCTGAATTATTTATATCTGTAACCATTAGCACCAGTAAATAGGGATGATAACATATGAAAATAATTCTGACTGTACACCTTCCCTGTGAGATGAAATCAAATGCATAAGCAACATGCAGTGAAAATACAAAAAAAAAGAAAAGAAAAAAGAAGCATAAGTGCCTATCACCAAGTCAATAAGAAAAAAAACCCCTCTATGTATTTTATACTGCTGATTCCTTTTTAGTCCCCCTAATTCTCAAAATAAGATCACAGTTATCTTTCGTGTTCCCTGATACAGACTATTTCTCATCAACAAGCAATCACTATATGAGGCATTCTATACTAGCTATTGTCATAAATATAAAAGGAAGGGTAAACATCTTTAAATCCCTCCTGGCCAGAGGAAAAACCCTTTCAACTGTAAAGGGTTAAGAAGCTAAGACAACTTCGCTGGCACCTGACCAAAATGGCCAATGAGGAGACAAGATACTTTCAAAGCTGGAGTTGCGGGGGGAGGGAAACAAAAGCTTCTCTCTGTCTGTGTATTGTTTTTGCCGGGAACAGAGCAGGAATGCAGGTCACAACTCCTGTAAAAAGTCAGTAAGCAATCTAGTTAGATATGCGTTAGATTCTGTTTTGTTTAAATGGCTGATAAAATAAGTGGTGCTGAATGGAATGTATATTCCTATTGTTCTGTCTTTTTGTAACTTAAGGTTTAGCCTAGAGGGATTCTCTATGTTTTGAATCTGATTACCCTGTAAGGTATTTACCATCCTGATTTTACAGAGATGATTCTTTTACTTTTTCTTTAATTAAAATTCTTCTTTTAAGAACCTAATTGCTTTTGCATTGTTCTTAAGATCCAAGGGTTTGGATCTGTGTTCACCTATGCAAATTGGTGAGGATATTTATCAAGCCTTCCCCAGGAAAGGGGGTGTAGAGCTTGGGAGGATTTTGGGGGGAAAGACGTTTCCAAGTGGGCTCTTTCCCTGTTATATTTGTTAGACGCTTGATGGTGACAGCAATAAAGTCCCAGGACAAAAGGTAAAATAGTTTGTACCTTGGGAAAGTTTTAATCTAAGTTGGTAAAAATAAGCTTAGGGTTTTTTTTCATGCAGGTCCCCACATCTGTACCCTAGAGTTCAGAGTGGGGAAAGAACCTTGACAACTATATTGGGTCATTTATCTGAGGTTTGATTCCTGCCATGCTATATATGTTCACTGGAAACTGCTCAAAAACCATGTGCTAAAAGTTGGGAATCTTATCATCCAAATTAAATATTTAGTTCTCCTTCTTTAGACTCTGACTCATTGTATGCATGCCACTTCACCGCTGTGTGATTCAGTTTAACCTGCTGAAGTTGGCTATAATACTTATCCACCACTCAGGAGTTTTATGAGACTGCATGTCTGTAAAGCATGCTGAGATTTTTAGATAAAGGTGATATATAAAGTATAATGAAATTATAATTATTATATAATTATTAGATCAGTACCTGTACAGAGATCATCAGACTTCAATAGCATCTCTTTTGTCCCATGACATTGGAATTAAAAAACAACAATGTAATTACTATCACTACTGACACTATATAAATATGCAACATTTTCAAGGAAGCAAATACTATGGGATGAGGATTTTTTTGTGATGGCTATGTCATCATACACAGGCTCTCAGATTTCCCAAAAGAAAATTTCTCACTAAAAGGTGACCACTTAACCAAACTATTGCATAATTTATCTACCAAGTTTATGGGCCTAGCATCAGCGCTTCTGTGAGTATCACCACTAAGCATGAACACTAGCAGCAGCAAACACTACAAAAATGTCTGTTCTCCAAAAAGCAAACATTTTCTCTCTCTCTCTTTCACATACACATGCACACGCACACACACCTGGGAAGCCAAGCGAACATTTAATCTCACATATGGTCGCTTCTGTGCAGACAAAGGTACTAACATAAAAAAGTAATCAGAGATTCTGGCCTTACTCATATCCGTTGCTTCATCCATTGTCTTAATTTTATCATGTAGGTTTGTCTTTGCAATGTCTTGGCAAAGTGTCTCTTTCACCTCAGTGGTGAAAGAACAGGTTAAGGACTATTTAGAAAAGCTGGACATGCACAAGTCCATGGGACCAGATCTAATGCATCCAAGGGTGCTGAGGTAGTTGGCTAATGTGATTGCAGAGCCATTGGCCATTATCTTTGAAAATTCTTGGCCATCGGGGTGGTCCCTGACTCTTGGAAAAAGGCAAATATAGTGCCCATATTTTAAAAAGGGAAGAAAGAGAACCTGGGGAACTACAGACCACTCAGCCTCACTTTAGTCCCCAGCAAAATCATGGAGCAGGGCCTCAAGGAATCCATTTTGAAGCACTTGGAGGAGAGGAAGGTGATCAGGAACAGTCAACATGGATTCACCAAGGGCAAGTCATGCCTGACCAACCTGATTGCCTTCTATAATGAGATAACTGGCTCTGTGAATATGGGGAAAGTGGTGGATGTGATATATCTTGACTTTAGCAAAGCTTTTGATACAGACTCCCACAGTATTCTTGCCAGCAAGTTAAAGAAGTATGTATTGGATGAATGGACTATAAGGTGGATAGAAAGCTGGCTAGACTGTTGGGCTCAATGGGTCGTGATCAATGGCTCAATGTCTAGTTGGCAGCCGGTATCAAGCGGAGTGCCCCAAGGGTCAGTCCTGGGGCCAGTTTTGTTCAACATCTTTATTAATGATCTGGATGATGGGATGAATTGCACCCTCAGCAAATTTGCAGATTACACTAAACTGGGGAAAGAGATAGATACGCTGGAGGGTAGGGATAGGGTCCAAAGTGACCTAGACAAATTGGAGGATTGGGCCAAAAGAAATCTGATGAGGTTCAACAAAAACAAGTGCAGAGTCCTGCACTTAGGAAGGAAGAATCCCATGCACCACTACAGACTGGGGATAGACTGGCTAAGCAGCAGTTCTGGAGAAAAGGACCTGGGAATTACAGTGGACGAGAAGCTGGATATGAGTCAGCAGTGTGCCCTTGTTGCCAAGAAGGCCAATGGCATATTGGGCTGTATTAGTAGGAGCATTGCCGCAGATCGAGAGAAGTGATTATTCCCTTTTATTCAGCACTGGTGAGGCCTCACCGGGAGTACTGCATCCAGTTTTGGTCCCCCAACTACAGACGGGATGTGGACAAAATGGAGAGAGTCCAGCGGAGGGCAATGAAAATGATTAGGGGTCTGGGGCACATGATTGACGAGGAGAGGCTGAGGGAACTGGAGTTATTTAGTCTGCAGAAGAGAATAGTGAGGGGGGATTTAATAGCAGCCTTCAACTACCTGGAGGGGGATTCCAAAGAGGATGGTGCTCAGTTGTTCTCAGTGGTGGCAGATGACAGAACAAGAAGCAATGGTCTCAAGTTGAAGTGCGGGAGGTCTAGGTTGGATTTTAGGAAACACTATTTCACTAGGAGGGTGGTGAAGCACTGGAATGGGTTACCTAGGGAAGTGGTGGAATCTCCATGCTTCGAGGTTTTTAAGGTCAGGCTTGACAAAGCCCTGCTGGGATGATTTAGTTGGTGTTGGTCCTGCTTTGAGCAGGGGATTGGACTAGATGACCTCCTGAGGTCTCTTCCAACCCTAATATTCTACGATTCTATGATTCTGTGAAAGGCAAGTGATGAGTGTGTTATGTGCAGTGAGCCATCTTTGCACCAACTTCAATCACTCTCTGAAAGAATGTGAGATTTTTACACAAATTCATCTACTGGTAAGTAAAAATTGCACCTCAAACAGCTCATTCAAGAGAAAGCAGATGGAATACAGGCTAACCAACTGAGCTTAATCTTAAACAGGAAACACCAGTGAAAGGAAGGGCATTGCTTTTCACCATCCAGTGAACCATGTTGGAACACGTATTTCATACCTTGAAATCTCTTATAATTGCTATGAAATAAATTAAAACTGAAAAAGCATTAGATAAAATGCATACTCCGGCTGAAAAATAAAACTGGTCCAAGTGAATGAAAACGTAAGTTCTCAGTTATAACCAATACAATATTTACAAAATTGATTCTCCATTTGTTATTGGTAAAAGAGCCTAATTATATTTTCATTTGTTGACAACAAACTATGCATAGTATTGTTTTCAGTGTTATTGCAGCTGTGCTGGCCCCAAGATATTAGAGAGACAAGGTGGGTGAGGCATCTTTTCTTGCACCAACTTCTGCTTGTGAAAGAGACAAGCCTCAAGCTTACACAGAGCTCTTTCTCAAGTCTGGGAAAGGCGTTCAGAGTGTCACAGCTAAATACTTATTGTCAAGGTTCCTCCCCCACTCTGAACTCTAGGGTACAGATGTGGGGACCTGCATGAAAAACCTCCTAAGCTTATCTTTACCAGCTTAGGTCAAAACTTCCCCAAGGTACAAAATATTACACCCGTTATCCTTAGACTGGCCGCTACCACCACCAAACTAATACTGGTTACTGGGGAAGAGCTGTTTGGACGCGTCCTTCCCCCCAAAATACTTCCCAAAACCTTGCACCCCACTTCCTGGACAAGGTTTGGTAACAAGCCTCACCAATTTGCATAGGTGACCACAGACCCAAACCCTTGGATCTGAGAACAATGAAAAAGCATTCAGTGTTTTACAAGAAGACTTTTAATAAAAAATAGAAGTAAATAGAAATAAAGAAATCCCCCCTGTAAAATCAGGATGGTAGATATCTTACAGGGTAATTAGATTCAAAAACATAGAGAACCCCTCTAGGCAAAACCTTAAGTTACAAAAAAGATACACAGACAGAAATAGTTATTCTATTCAGCACAATTCTTTTCTCAGCCATCTAAAGAAATCATAATCTAACACATACCTAGCTAGATTACTTACTAAAAGTTCTAAGACTCCATTCCTGGTCTATCCCCGGTAAAGACCAGCATACAGACAGACACAGACCCTTTGTTTCTCTCCCTCCTCCCAGCTTTTGAAAGTATCTTGTCTCCTCATTGGTCATTTTGGTCAGGTGCCAGCGAGGTTACCTTTAGCTTCTTAACCCTTTACAGGTGAGAGGAGCTTTCCCCTGGCCAGGAGGGATTTCAAAGGGGTTTACCCTTCCCTTTATATTTATGACACTTATACTACTGTAATTTCTATGTGAGACCACAAGGAAAGTGTAAATTTAAACATATAAAACTAAATACATAACATTGTCAAGGGAAAACAAATAGCCTTGCTTTTAGGCCACTGTATGCAGGACAGATATCTGTTAGCTGTCACAGCAGTGAAAGGGCCAAATTTTTACCTCAGTTACATCCATGCAACCATATTGAGTGCAAGGAGAAAACTTATGACTAAATGTGCTCTCTCGACATGCAGCCAATATTAATTGCTAACATGGAGGATAAGGTGCTTTCAAAGGACTGTCAAAGCCAGAATAGAAATAGCATTCTCTGTATTATGTCTTCTTCAGCACTGCCAACCACCACAGACCAGGCAGTTCAACTCTGTAACATATTGTTTATGTAAAAGTGACTCTTCAGATAATTCTGGGGTAAATTAACTTGAAAATGAAATATCAAAAGAGTAATGTGTGGACTGTCACACTTAAACTACAACAGTGAACACTTTCTTGGCAGAAAATGAAATCAATTGGCATACAATAGATGGTCCTTTGCCATACTAATTTTAAAGAAAAGTATCTATTCAACAGTTTCTGCTTCATGTTGGTGACTTTTCTAACAATGTGATGTTTTTCAGTTTCACTTCTGATCACTCCAACAACATAATAAAAACATCTTTATTTTTCTCATTTTATCTAATTTGAATTTTATTGTCCATATTTTGCTATTTTTAATTTCTCCATTGACAGTTTCACTACTACTAATCTTTCATACCTCTTGGTCTCTATTCTTGTAGTGTATTGCAGTTAAACGAAAAGATCAGATGTATCTAGCTCATCCTTAATAATCGCAAAAGGTGCCTTCTGCCATATGTGCCTAGCATGAAAGATTATAATAATTAGACCATTCCAGATCTTGTCAGGCTCTTTCTAAATCAGGTTAAGATTTTAAAGGAAATTTGATCAGCAACTAGACTTTTCTTGCTTTTCACAAATCTACTCCTATCAGAGCTGAAATGACACACTATGGAAACTAAAAGAAAGAGAATGATATCACCGCATATACAGTCATGCAGGCCATTGTCTGGCTTGTTGGAAAAAATGTGTGCCCCTTTAAGGGCCAGAGAGGTGAGGGAGTGACTTCCTGCTGCAGCTGCACATCATGTCAGTGTGGGGACAGTGATCCATCCCACCCAGGTGACCGGAAGAGAGAGCCGGTGCAGGAAAAGCCCTCTTTTACCTAGACCAGATGGAATAGCACCCACCCTCTCAGTATGGAAGTGGTGAAATACTGTCAGGATTCACTGTGGGCATTGAGCTAACCGTTTCTTTCTTTGAGGGGCTGGGAAGGAAGTTTTCCCTGACCGTCAGGTTGGCCTAGGCAAAGTGAGGTTTTCTCACCTTCCCCACAGTGGGTTTGGGAGGCTTAGTTGGGGAGAACATGAAACGGAAGTTAGGCTATCATGTCGCAACTAATTGTGTAAACGTAGCGGGGATGTCCAGTGTAGGTACTCTGCAGGGAAGAGATACGGTGATTAGATAAAATATATTAGTAAAGGATTTTAAGGGAAGGATGGTGAGGTCCCAGCAGCAGGTTGGGTGGGGACCAGAATGGGTGAGGGGGAACAAAGGCGCCGAGATTCTAATCTGCCAGGGGGTGTCCCCTGGGTCCGCCCAGGCCCCGCCCCCACTCCTCTCCTTCCCCAAGGCCCCGCCTGGTCCTGCTTCTTCCCACCCCCGCCCCGCCTCTTTCTGTCCCCCTCCCTCTTCCCCGCCCAGTTCCACCCCCTTCCCTGAGCACAGTGCACCCTCACTCCTACCCCCACCCCCCCAGCACCTCCTGACACCACAAAACATCTGAGAGGAAGGGGGAGGTGCTGATTGGCGGGGACTGCCAGTAGGCAGGAGACACTGGGGGGAGAGGGAGGTTCTGGTAGGGGGGCTGCTGTTGGGTGCTCAGCACCCACCATTTCTTTCCTGTGGGTGCTCCAGCCCTGGAGTACCCAAGGAGTCGGCACCTATGAGGGGGAGCCCTGATGGAAGCCTCCCAGGTAGCTACTGAAATGATTATGGAATTATCTGCTCTGTACACTTTTGTCTGCTGGGTACTCCTAGACAATTAAGAATAAAGTTGCCTCCTAATTAACCCATATCCACTGTCTCCTGTCCTTCTTCCAGACAACTTCTTTGTTGACTGACGTATTTCACAG
Organism: Lepidochelys olivacea; assembly: GCF_965140295.1. Lineage (NCBI taxonomy): Eukaryota > Metazoa > Chordata > Testudines > Cheloniidae > Lepidochelys > Lepidochelys olivacea. Next base: position 78,840,627 of record NC_140411.1, read on the forward strand.
ACCATTTCCCTTCCAAAATCTTTGCTTTAGAGATTTTTGTGACTCCTAACCAGACCTTTATTCTATCCTCTGCAGACTACCTAGTCTTAGGTTTCAGAGTAGCAGCCATGTTAGTCTGTATTCGCAAAAAGAAAAGGAGTACTTGTGGCACCTTAGAGACTAACAAATTTATTTGAGCATAAGCTTTCTTGAGCTACAGCTCACTTCATCGAATGCATCCTAAGGGCTAATATAGACTATGAAACAAGGGTCACTAAACCTAAACAAAAAGAAACCCTACAAATTTTATACTGTGCAGAACTCCTATACCCACTGGCATGTGGCTAAGCAACTTACACCTTTAGAAGTGGTCTTCCTAGGCCAAAGCTGCCTGTGAAACCTTAATTTGACCCACTTGTGCATACCCATTATTATACAGTCTTTTAATTAAATGATCACACACTATTTTTCCACAGTTCCCCATTTGTAAAAAGGGGAATATAATAATACCATATTACCTCACAGGGGTATTGTGAAGATAAATATATTAATATATGTAAAGCACTCAGAACCATATTATCTGAGTATTATAGAAAAGCCCATGAGGAAAATTAATGTATCTGTTCAGTACAGAGTTTAAATAGTGTTCAGTAAATAAGAGCTACACACTGAATGATGAGGATAAAAAGAAGTACTGAATAACTACCAGCGGTGGGCAACACCCATCCTGTGAACTCAATGAGGAAGAAGTCTGGTTGGAAAAAATGGTATGGGATCCTGTAATTAAGAACTGCACCATAATGAATATGTGCACAAGGAGTGTAAATTAAGGTTGTATGGGCAAACAATTCTGCCATTTTCTAAAGTTTGGCTGCTTGACTTTTCAACCTTAACATTATTTTAACGTAGATTTTATTTGTACGTAATATTCATAGAACAACTTGCCCCCTACTGGTTTACAAAGAAGATTTTTTTTCACATATTCAATATAGACCTGTAACACTCAGCTCACAAATCCTGGACCTTCAGTCATTAAATGGAATGATACCTCAAGAATCCCTTTGCTGTTTCTAAGTCATACCGTTAACATTTACAATAGTACTAATACTATAGCTACCTTGTAACTACATGGAACCAGTAACCATGCCTGACCTTTTATATACCTGAATATTACAGGCACTTCCACAGCTAAAAGTGTTAGAGGATGAAAACATATTAGAGCTCATTGTCATGTGTCCACAATGTGTTTCTGTTGGCTTCCTTTCGCATTACGTCCCTTTCTTCACATCACTGCCCCTAAAAAGATGATTGGTATTTCATTATATGAAGGAGAAAAGGAAACCCTAAGTAAGGTTCTTGAGTCCCTGGTTATTGCTTCTGGACGGCTGCAATTAGTATTATTGTGCTCACATGTAGTCTTCTATTTTCTCAATTGATATTTCATACTTCAGTGATGCAAAAACTTTAGCCTGTCTCACTAATATCAGCTTATTCCATTACACACTCAGCAATGTAACTTAGTGATATATACAGGCATGTGTATGAGATCATGCTTTTCACATTTAGTGCTTCTGTAAATATGAACATCACCACTTTCAGACTGGGGTTCATTACAGGTATTTTCCCAATTATGTACATGTACTTCTTATTACTATTTCCATTTAATCTTTTCAGCCCAAAATCCACTTCTGAAATATTAGTAATATGTAATACCAACATTTTTGTAAATATGTAGCACTTTTCAGCCAAGAGTCCCAAAGCACTTGATAAACACTGATGCCTTTGAGGTAAGTAAGGGATATAAGGATCGCTTCACACACCACTGGAATGCAGTGAAAGGGTGTGCATGACAGCTTTGTAACAGTGCACTGGAGTATTACACAATTGATTAGAGTCCGCCTGTCTCCTTTTTACACTGTGGCAACACTTTGTTTGTCATGTTGAGAAAGAAAGTATTGAACTGAACTGAACACTATGTTGAATTTAAAATGCATGGCAATGTAGCTCGGGGAAACTATAACGTTCTGTATCAGAATTTTGGTGGAAGACTGGGGTTAATGCCACTATTCTTATAAAAAGTGCTATGAAACTTTTACAGCCTGATCCCTAATTCATCAGTGTCAACCAGTCTTGTCACTGACATCAGTGGGCAATAGGTCAGTCCTTTAATGAGTCTAAGTGATTGGGACGGGACCTTTGTTTTAACTCTCTTCTGAAAAATGGCACCTCCAATGGCAAAGTGAGCCCTAATTCCATGCTAAGATACTATTAGTTATTTAGTTTGGTGCTTTTCAGATACAAATGAAATCCCTGCCCCAAAGGCAGCCAAGTACATGTAGGAATGAGGGGGGTTGAAATGTAATATAACGGTAAAGTGATTTAGCAATTAACTTTGGCTCACATTCTGTCAATTCCTTGGACTTCACTTTTTTAAAAAACATTTTCTGAGGAAGGTTGCCCTTCCCATCCCCCCAAACATCCCCTAATTTTTTATTTTGGAAGGAGCCTGACCCCAGTGGACTCCAGACTCCCCTCCTTACTACCAGGTGTCACCTATAACATACTTGAAGAAAAACAAAATCTGATTAGATGAATCCCACAGGAGCCTCAAGGCTGATGATGATGGAAGTTAAGAGGTCTCCTAATCCACCGGGCTGAAACATGGTGTTCTTGCCTCTCTTGCCCAGAGCAGCTCCTACGCTGGCTTCTGGCAGACTCTCTTATCCTATCTTCCAAGGTCAGGAACTTGGTGCTTTAGCCTCTTCTGCCCCAAGAGATCACATTTTTTGCATTAGTTTAGTAGTTACTCATCAAGAAATGTTTCAGAGTAACAGCCGTGTTAGTCTGTATTCACAAAAAGAAAAGGAATACTTGTGGCACCTTAGAGACTAACCAATTTATTTGAGCATAAGCTTTCGTGAGCTACAGCATCCGATGAAGTGAGCTGTAGCTCACGAAAGCTTATGCTCAAATAAATTTTTCAAGCAACTTGTTCTGAACAGAACACTTTAAAAATTCAATAAAGCAGTACAGATAGCAAATGTAATTTCTTTCATAGTTACAAAATGCAAACTCCAAGTGTTTTATCCTAATGAATAAATGAGTTTGTCCTTTAGGTATAAAATATAATTTGTGTTTGTTGCACTAGTTTTTTTTTAATAATAGATGAATTTTAGGTTTGCTTCAACATATTCAATAAAGTGTGATTAATTTGGTTTTTCAAAAATGCAAACTAGACATTACTATATTACTTTGCAAAATGCGCAGCTTGCAACATTATTGTCTCAGTGGGATCTTAAATTGAGTTGTAAAATGTGTCTTATTTCAAGTTTGATTTATGTAAGAAATTGTAGTGGATAATGCCCTTTTTGAAGTTTCGGTGCTCACTGTGAAGAAAAAAAGTAACTAAAAATCATAGCATCTTTATCATTATTCAATATTAGACTAAAAAAATCATATACTGATCCCACATACCATATTTGATTCACTGAATTAACTTTTTTGAAGTGTCCTATAATGATAGATTACATAACACATTTTTGACATGTCCTGTGATTTTATTGTGATATTCTTAGTAATTACTAAATCTCTTTTTCTCTAAAAAAGCTTTCCTGTGCCCTGAGAATTAATCTATGATACCATTTAACTTGGCTTTTTGAAGTAAATATCACTAGATAAAAAGCCAGCTGGTTTTGAATAATGGGATACTTGAATGAATGTATTAGTGTTTGAAAATGAGAATACAAATCTTCTAAAAAGATTAATTTCCATAAGAAAGATAGCGCACAGATCTACAAAAGAATAAATTCAAAACATAATAAACTGGCAGAAAGAAAGGTAGATTAAAGTAAAGGCAGCAGCACCTTGTTATTGCAGCTGTTGTATAGCAATGAGTCTGTATCAATTACAGCATTTTGTAGGTACAGGAGGGACTGTTCAAAGCTTTCAGTATAAAGCCTGAGTCTGGAATACAGAATGCACCATATGTAATAACTTGAGTGATTAATTTTTGTACGGAACATAACTTTCGTTCCTAACAATCAAGCTTCAAGACAAGTTACAAAGAGGCTCTCTGACTGCAATGTGAAAAGCTAACAACAGTTTTGTTTGTTATTAAAGATTTGGATATGAATTTATCTTTATCATGAAAAGAGCTCTGCTTTATCACAGCACACAAATGCTGACATCATCAGGGAAAGTGACTTTTGTTGTCCTATGGACTTTATTTTCAATATCCTGTTTCAAAATATGTTTCCCTGAATGGGACTAGGATCTGTTCACACAATTACTTTGACCAAATACTAATGAAAACAAACATTGTTGATGCCTTTCAGTCATTTGATTTGTGTAAACTAATTATAAAACTATGTGGTTTTAAATTATACTGGGCCAAATTCAAAAGTCAGTGGCACTTTTTCCGACGATGGATTTTATCCAGCTCCCACACAAATTAACAGGAAGTTTGCTGCTGATTTGCCTAGGAGTTACACTCAACCCTACAAAAGTAAAATCTGCAGGATTTGGGGAGTGGAATGGGAGAGATGGTCCAGTATATAAAATATCTAAGTTAAAAAGAAGACTAAGGTTGCAAATTCAGGCACGCAAAACAAAGGAAATGTCCACTTACAGTTGCCTGTGCCACTGTAAATCTGCTCCCTTGTGCATATGCCTTTCAATGGTCCTTCTCGACATCCCAGAGAAAATCCATAGCAGAGCCAGGCATAGAAAGAAGCTCTCCCAGGACTCAGTCAAGTGTTTTAACCACAAAAAAACACTGAAATAGTAGGCTGTTATCCTCTATGTAGACCAGCCACTGGTGTGGGATGCAACACACACGTTGTCAGTTGGAGTACAAAAGTGACAATCAGGATTTTTGGGTTCTGTTCCTTGGGGAGCATGACCAGGAAGCACAGACAAACACAAAAATTTATTTTGAAAGGCAGTGGAATGAAGGGGTGACAGAGTCAACCATATTAGAGCACAAAATCAAACTCTAGTCCCTGCTGTGGCCCTTGTAAACCACTGGAGTAGAATAGAGAGGCCAAAAGAGGTCAGAGCAGCCCTACGCAAATTTCTCCCAAAGGGAAGCATAGTGGGACTGTTGTATGTATCCAAGTGCTATATTGAGAGCAAAAGGAAGAGTATCCAGAGCTTTTCTGTACATTGAAGAAGCACATCCAAGGCAACCTAGTCAGGTTGCTATAAATCAGAGCATCCTTGGAGGATGCTCTAAATTATTCCAGAACAGCCCAACATCTGTAAGGCAGAAAGGAAGTTTAAAGCCACCTTTCCTATCTTTTGTAGGCTGCATCTTTTATAATGCAAGGCACAGAACAGAATCTGGCACATAACATCTAGTCCTATCTTTTGCCAGAAGTGACCTTGCACAATCTCTCATTTACCACACCTGTAAAATGCAGGGGAATTACATTTGCCTTCCACCTAAAGCAGGGGTATGAGGCCTTGTTCAACATTTAGGGCTATGAAGTGCACACAATTATTAAGCTCAGTCACCAGTGGAGCTAAGACTAAAACTCATGGCTTCCAACCCAGTACTCCTTCCTACCTCTAATCTGAAAGGTCAGTGAAGCCAGGAAGCATGCTTAATACAGTAGGCATGAAAGAGCTCTGGAACATGTAGGACTGGAGCATGCTTAATGCAAATAGAATGGAGATTTCAACAGCAAGCTTCTTAAAAAGCTTCTACTGAGCATGTGCAAATGCAATTTTCTGAGGCTTATATTTGAGCCAAATTTAGATGACTTATCAGGTGCACGGCAAATGGCACCCCTCTTGTTTCTGGATCATCTTCAAGGCAATTTTCAATTTCCTCCTTCAAAGCCTTGAGGCACTAGATCTTTTTTAAAAATGGTTGGAAAACATCTTTAACATTGACAAAACTATCCAATCCTGCATGCCCCCATTTGTTCTTTGAAATGGCTGGATGACTTTTGCTGAAACTTTAAAAAAATAAAAAAGTCAACCTGAGGCAGAAAAGAAGCATGGAGATTTCAACCCAAAAATAAAATTGTGGCAAATAATTAAAGCTGACAAAGCATTAAGTCTACTGTACCTGTAAGTGTCACTACCCGCTCCACTAATGTATATATCACAGTATTAATCTGAGTTGGTTGAAAAAAATTAGATGGAAAATGTTTCATCAGAAAATGCTATTATGTAAAAATCAAAATGTATTCCAGGAATACCAATGAAGAATTTCTGAAACAATTTGAAATTGAAATTATTTTTTTTTTACTTTTACGTTTAATTGAAACTTATTACATATACTATTTTGTATTTGTCTATTATATTTAATATTTTAGGTTTGATAACATTTCAACATTATCAAAATAAAATGTTTCAACATTATCAAAAAATTGTATTTTGATAAGGTCATTAAGATGCTTCCTACCATAAATACTTCAGAATTTCCATTCCACAAAATATTTAGAAATGCCATCTTTTTGTCCTGATTTGGAACAAGAAAAACTATGAAATGTCGTCATTTCCCACAGGATGGAAGTTCTGTTTCCAACAATCTCTAGTATTCATACGGTGTGTGTGTGTAGTAACATTTATGTATGTAGAGTGGCTTCTGCCTCTAAACTCTATTGACTACAGTGGGATGTCCTGGAAGAAAAGTTCTACTCAATATAATGAGTACAGAAACATATACTAGTGCAAGTACAGCTTTATATTGCATTCCTGACAGATATCACTATCTAGATATTACACACACTGTGTAAATACACAGTGCACTGTGTACACAAAACAATGTCCAATAGATCAGACTTTCTGTAAGAAAACAGAATACATTTTGAAAGGATAGTCATTGTCCATCAATATCTGAATGTAAATCCCCATTCTTAATCAAGTTAACGGAAAAACTTCAATGGGAGAAGCATCGAGTCAAAAGACTTGAATCAGATGTGCACAAGAGCTGTGATGACACATCTTGGAGATCATAGTTTCATCTATGATTTTCATTTGCTAGATCAAATAAACTGCAAGATTTCTTTATAGTACATTGCAGACCTCATCTTCAGGATGAAATCAGCTTAAGTAATTAGAGAATATCTGAAATAAACAGATTAAACTAAAAGTTTATTACTAAGATGTTTAAATATGAAGGTAATATGTCGGTCATAATGAAACTGGAAAGAACATATTGGCATTACAAGCACAAATACTTCATCCACAGAAATTCAGTTGTGTTTATTCTAAAAAGATGTTTCTTTGTAGTTTGTGTTAAAATTAGCTACAAAATGTTTACAGGAATTTTTTGATAGTAACTCAAGAATTTTTTTTATCATGCTACTTCAGGAAAGCTGCTTTTAGTTAAAACATAAAAATGGTAGTTATAAGGTTTCTGCAAACATAGCTGCCATTACATTAAGGAAATGGCACTGCAAACAGTAAATAGTGGCCCCAAGGGAAATGTAAGTATTGATTTTATTACTATGTTGGTTGGTTTGTATTTGCAATTGTCAACTCTAATTTTAGGCTGTGCATTAAGTATCCTTATAACAGCTTAAGGAAAAGAACCAATATTAATTAGAAAATATTGATAATGTTTTCATAAGTCTTAGATTTAGTGCGTGCAAAGCATATATTTTGAAAATTTTAAACCTACTTTTTAGTTGTAAACATAACTAATAAACAAATGGACAGGAAAATTTAATTACTTGGATTACATGATACTTTTGTACATTGAATCATATGCTGCATGTTTTATTTATTTATTATTGTTAAAACTAAATTAAAGTATGGAGATATTTGTCACTCCAACTGACTATAGTACAGAAAACAAAATATTTCTGAAATGAGGTGAAGTCATTTACCTATTTACAGTTCAAGTATGAAATGAAGTTGAATCACTCTCTCTTTTTCTCTCTCTCCCTAGCCGTGATCCTGCCAGTTACTCTGCGTGATCAGACACTATCCCACCAAAGAGGATCTGCACAAGCAAATTGCAGGATGGGGGAACCCTATTTGGGGAAACTGCTTACATATAATTCAGACACTTATTTCTATCCTCTAATTAATTTTTAAAACAACAAAATTTATGTCCACTTTCGTGATATACAAATCATCTGATAATATATTACTCTTTGTTTCTGATAATTCCCATAGGCATTGTACAAACCAAGAGAAGGCACAGTCTCTGCCTAAGAAGCTTAAAAACCCTAAGAAAAAACCCAAAGAATAACAAAGAATAACAGACAGTCCTGACTTTATGTTGTAATATAAAGACATACAGGCTATCTCCAAATACCACCACAAACTTGGAAATAAAAAAGGAAATGGGAAAAAATATATTGTGATGGTGAATTTAAACAATATAAAACTGGCTTAACAATCCACAAGAAAAGGTTTTCCTAGCCATATATACTTTATATTTTATTCTGGGAGCATTACATGTACACACTTACAACTAAAAGTCTCAGATCCTGGGTCGGCTGATGCTGGCTCATGCTATAGGGCTAAAAATAGCAGTGTAGAGGGTGACTCTCAGAGCCTAGGGTCCAACCCGAGTGGGAACATTTACACTGCTGTTTTTAGCCCGAGAGCACAAGCTCTGCATGCCTGAGTCAGTTGATCCAGGCTCTGAGACACACTGCTGTGGGCTTGTTTGTTTTTTTGAAGTGTAGACATATCCTAAAAGTGTAAATTAATATTAAAACAAACATTGTGGGTTCCACCCAAGCTAAAATATACACCATCTTTTAGGGCATATACATACAAATATGCCAATATGCCAGTTGAAGAATAATGTGATCAAGCCAGGAAAAAGTGCACTCTGCTGTGTATTAGTTCCCAGCTCCACAGAGGGAATTGCAGATCTGCTTGAAGGCTGGATTGTATAGTTCATGTAAATGAGCTGGCTGCTCTGATTGCATCCAAGATCATCATATACTGGACCAGTCTCTCTCTGCTCAGGTGAGGGTGTAACAGGTCACAAGATTCCTCTCCACTGTAACCTGACTGTAAACAATGGCTGAGAGGCTTGTGCATCCAAAGCCTGATTTATGTATCTTAGTATTCATATTGTGGTCATCACCAAATTTCTGGGGACCTTGGTAACTGAGGTTTAGATTGTGGCTTTACTATAAGCCTGGAGTAAGAGGCAACACATAACTGCATTGTCCAGGAGCACACCCGGGGCTGCAGAGAGTTACAATATGATCCCTAGTTTCCCTTTTAACTTCAGAAGGAATTAATCTGCACCTGCCCTATACCTGGCACAGATTACCTTGTCCCTTACACCAGATTACCTTGTCCATTACACCAGTTTGAATGTGCTCTACTTAAAGTAATCAAGTCTCTACTTACTCCCCTCCCCAATGCAGCTCTATGCTGCCTCTTACTCAAGTAGGAAGGAAAGTAGTGATCCTGCAGAGACGGCTCTGCAACCCCACTGAAACTCATACTATGGGTAGCTGGCACAGGAGTGCCTAACACAGGGAACAACTGTGCCCTGAGTGGTGGGGGTAGTTCCTATCTCCCATCACTAGAAGCAGTGAGGGTTTCCATAATTGTTTGCGGAAGTGGTAGGCTGTCAGTTCAAGATGTTCCACTCTCTCCCAGACCAAGTTCTATTACAGAACTAAGCTAATGAGATGTTGCATTTAGGAAATGTTGTCATTTAAAATTTCTCTGCTGGCTGCCTGTTTAGCAGCAGGGAGAAACCTGCCTTCTGTTCCCTGTCTCCACTTCATTAAAGTATAAAAGGTCCAGAACACAGCTGAACCACTGTGGGAGCTGGCCACACAGAGGGTACACATTGAGTACTCTTCGCATACTGCTGAGTCAAGCTTGGTCTGCAGGAACACGAGGATGAGGATTGTGAGTAAGCTAAGGGGATGGTGTAGGATTGACAAGCAAGTCCGTGTACTGCATCTATATACTGAACAAGATCCCATGCAAAAGGGTGCAGCAGACTACATCTGTTACTTTCTCAACTTTATCCTGTAGTGGGGAGTTATGTGCTGGGCCCAAGGCCCCCACTATGTTCCTCAAACCCTTAAACAAAGTCTTAAGTGGGACATAGGTGATACGAAGTTCCTTGTTCATAGGATCTACCCAAGGAAAGCAAATCTCACCGGAGTTCACACTAGCTACGAAAGTTTGGGGTTATTTATATTACTGAGTGAAAAAACCCCGTTAGGCCAACCGTGATCTCATTACCAGGATTTCACGCAACCAAAAGATTTTGCAAATAAATTATTAAATCCAAAGCACAAGCTTGTAACCTATAAACTTGTGAAAGAGAAATATATAAACTTTAATCATATTTGCAGTAGAACTTCTGTGATTATAGTGATGTATCAATATCATTCCTCAATTCTGTACATCAGAAGTTAAATTAATTGCATTCACATTATTTTATGCAATTTCTTAAGATTTTAACTTTTAAGAAAATGTATTATTCTCAATGTACATATAATCAGAACATTCTTATACTATTCAGTCTCAGCATCCTCTGAGTACATCATGAGGACACCATAATTCTTTCATATATAAAGAGAGATTTTCTGAACAAAATAAAATGCTGTCCCTTAATTTTTATAATTGTGTGTATGATAAAATGATCTGATGCCTTTGAAAGCAAGAGTGGGGAATGGTTTGTTTCTGTTACAGTTGTCAAATAAGACCACCATATTGCAACACTTAACAGGCTTGAAAAGGCAGACCACAAAAGGAAAACAAGTCTCAGTCTATAAACCTCTTTGTATGGTTTTGCTTGCCTAATGTACAACACTAAATTTCCTCTAACATGTTTAAGCAATGATAATTGTATATTGTTCCTCAAAGGAAAATTAACTGCAACTTTCAATTACATCAAATGTCATTTGTAATATTTGCCTCTATCTAAAAGTTGAAATGTTCAGTCATAACAGGAAAATCTATATTCTTTTTAAATTCAAAATTGGGCATAATGCATTTTATGAAAATAGGTTTTTTTTCAGTTTAATATAATAATAGGAAGACAAATGAATTCCAATACTGTTTAGTATTGGGGTTTCATTCTGTTTGATTTACATGGAATACAATAAAAGCTTTAACAATGTCACTGATAACATTAACTATGTCAAATATCTTTTAGGAGACAAAAGTTTGTCTTTAGGAGACAAAACAAAAGTTTATCACTCTCAGAAAAATCTCTACCCGAATGACCGAGCAACACACTATTGTGAGTCCCTGATTTAAGGCACATGTTCATCTGGAAAGTTGAAGGGGTGAGGTGGGGCTTCTAGTCACATGCGAAAGCCTGCACACTGCATAGATACTGTTAACAGCATAGAGAGAGAGTTTAAGGTGAGCCAGCTAGCCTTCTCTGCCACAGAATTCATATCCCAAGGTAGCTGGAATATGTGCATCAGGAAGGCCTTGAAATTGCAAGATAGTGTAAGGTCTGAATGGAATGGGTAAAACATTCCAAAAAGCACGCAGCTTCACTAGTAGGAGTTTGGGATGGTTTAAGTCAGTGGCTCTGGGTGGTAATGGCTTTCTGTTGCTTAACAACATATTTGGAGTCAACCTGGGGAAAGAAAGATGCACAACCACAGCTATTATTCAAGACAACATCACCAAAAGGAAGAATTCATTATTTGAGGAAGATCAGAATCTCTTGGATGGAGGTTTAAGACTAAGATGTCTGCATTTACTTTTTTCCTTGGCAGTGTGCAGAACACTGTACTTTTTGCCTATTATCAAACAGAATTCTAATTTTATGAGAAACTATAAATAAAATATTATTCACACAGATTCATATAAATGCAAGTCTCCATGACATACATGAGAGACAAACAGATATTCTGCATGCAATTTTGTATTCCTCTCTTTGTGCCAAATACTGCTCTCCTTACTCACACATGGCTAGACCACCACTAGCCCTATGAACTTTCTCATGGGAGTAAGAGAACATAAGGCATCCCCTTACGCTCTTGAATGGGCTAACCATACCGCAGACTGCAGCACACAAGGGACAGCAGGCTCCCCAGAGCCATTATGTCCTGTTTCTCATTCAGAGGTTGGTGAGAGGCAGAAGGGACTGTGTGGAACCCAGCCCCTCCCACCCCGTCAAAGCATCAGCCAGCATAGCTTCGGGTTGCAATCTTCTTCCCAGGCTGCTCCTGGGGCACATGCAATTCCATGCTGCATTCTGCTTAGGGCAGATTGTAAAGTGATGCTCTCACCCACAATTAGTCCCACTGACCTTGATGGGACTAACCATGATTTAAGGTGAGCATGATTTACCCCTTTCATCAAAATTTCATGCAACTAACAAATTTGCATTTGTCTTTTTCAATTCTACTTCTGAGCAATAACATACTAATAGACTTTATGTTAAAAGCAATTAAAAAGACAAAATCCCACATTCTGCCAACATAACCAGAAGAGGTGTCTAGCTCAGATGGTATATCACAACAGGAAAATGCAAAAAGGGTATGTTTAAGGAGGTTGCCTCCACCCCTTTTTTAATAAAATGACTTTGAATATATTTCTTTACTTTAATTTTCACATTCCTCTAGAATGCTCTATTTTCATTGCTACATCAAGACAATACACCAGGAAGTATCATTCACATTGCAGACAATTATCTGAGATAAAGCCCATGGAAGCAGGGATTGTAGATTAAATAAATGTTGACATGGGTATTTCAATAAACATGCCACTCACAAGTTGTCAGGTACAGTTACCCTGGGGTTTGGAGACACAAAAACTCCTTTCAGCACTTTGGCATATCTCAAGTAATTAGAAGCCATCTGCCAAACCCTTCTATATTTTGTCTCCAACAGCCATCTTGAAATGGTTGAGGCTTTATTTCATGCTGGAGGGGATACACTCCTCTCCATCCTCAAACTGAGAAAGGCCACAGAGAGAGAGAGAGAGAGAGAGAGAGAGAGAGAGAGAGAGCAAGAGTGAGCAGTGGCAAAATGAGCACTGGGAGTTTGACAATGAGGGAAGTTGGCTGCCCAATTAGTTGTTAGTGAGCTAAAACAAAGACAATTAAATACATAAATAAATAAAAACCTCAGCCTCCAACTCAAAGACAAAACCAAGGTCAATTTAGGACCCAGTCACAAGATAAAATTCCCAATATAACCGATTAAGGTAGAATTATTCAGGTGGGGTTATTCATTTTACTACATAGATTGCAGAATATATTTCTTGCAGCCAAGTGGTTTATATAGGCACCTGTTGCAAAAAACTCATGGCCATCAGATTTTAAGTACATCATCTAGAGGTCAAAGATACTGACCTGGAGGAGCAAAAAGACACAGATTTTATAGAGCAGCATTAAAAAGACATTGCAAACTAATCCACAGCTCACTGCGCTAATCCTCCATTTAAAGAAGCCTCGATAAAAAGAAGCCAATGTGGAATGTATGGGGGAAAAAACACCTTTATGTGGCACCCACCTTCCACTAGAAGTAGAGGAGGCTGATCAGTCTTCACTTGACTAAAGAGATTCCTCCAAGAGATGGGAATACAGAGGTAAAGAATGAGAGATAGTTATGTATTGACCATTAGAACTGGTCACTTACCTATAGATTGTCAATTTGTGGATGAGCTGAGCTCATAAAGAAAATTGACTGAAATGTATTAACCATTAAAGAATATTTTGAGGAAGACTGTGCCTATACTTAAGGAATGGGATCCACCTAAATTAAAATGGAACTAGATGGCAGGAACAGCCAATGGGAAAGTGTTGAGGGAAGTATTTAAACTAAGTGCTGGGAGAAAACTGACAGGTGCTGAGAAGCAATCAGGTCAGGTATCTACTAAGGAAGTCAGTAAACCAAAGGTAACTATTTATTAGCACAGGACTGGATGGATATCAGAGCTGAACAGGAGGAGGAACAGGCTGAGATCACAGAGATATATTCCAGAAAAATCACATACAACCAGACAAAATAGATAATAAAAGTAAGTATATGGTCAAAGATAAAACCATAAACAGCTAGATGCTAATGTGAAAAACCTGAATTACTAATATAGTAATACAGATTTCCTGGCAGTGAAATATAGCTTTGGCCAACATGTAGTTCAGAAACGTGGTGTAATAGAGTCATGTAATCCTTGTCTATAAACTATGCAGAAAGGGCAGATCTGGTAGAATAGTAATTTTATACCTGAAAAAGTCCATGGGATATAATGGGGCAAAATTTCTGAGTAACTAGGAACATAAAGAAGAATATGAATGGACACAATCCCAAGTCATAAGAATACAAATAACACTAGCTGAGGAAAAAATATGAGGGCACATTATTAAAGGAGATCAGAGGCACCTAACCTGTCTCTAAAAATCAGTAATAATAAGTAACCTCAACAACTCCCATATAAACTAGTTAGTTACAAATAATATTGAGTCAAGAGTTAGAGAAGCAATTTCGTAACACCATAAATGATCACTTAGTAGAACAGCTAACTCTAGGGCACATAAGGTGAGAAGCTGTTCTCAACTTAGTCCTAAGAAATATACAGGAGCTGGTTTGAGCAGTAGTTGTAGTTCAGTCATTAAGTAATTGCAACCACAATGAACTAGTTGGTGGGGTTCCCATGAACCATAGGAGCAGCATGCAGTTGTGCAGCCCCAAAAGTACAACAGGAACACACCATGCAGTCCTTGCTTCGGGGGAAAGTAAGTTGTGCCATTCCCCTCTGTGCCAGCTCATTGGGTGGAACACTAAAGGACAGAGTTAAGGCGCTGCCCACTGGCCATCCAAATCTGCAGGATAGGGAGTAATGGTCCTGCAGAATGATCTCCTCCCCATGCTGTGAACTTCACTGCCTTACCTATTCTTGTTGCCCTGCCCAGGCACCTACCACAGGTTATGATTTAACCCAATATAACTGAGTGCAACATCTTTAGAACAGAAATCATACCCAAACTGGCATATCATATACAAACTGGCGTTAGGACACTCAACTGTAGAAAGAAGGATTTTAAAAATAATGGAAGATAGTCGGAAAGACCCTAAAGACAATTACTGCAAAGAGTAGGAATTTCAGGCCTGAAGCCTACATCTGCAGAGTGCTGAGTGCTTCCTGTGATGTGCTTTCAATTCCCATTGACTTCAGAGTTAAGGGTGCTCATCACTTCAGAGAATGTACTGAATGCCTTGTGGATCAGTCCCCAAGCTGATGAATATCACCACGTCAGTCCTGGGGCACCATTCTGGTTGCAATGGACTCCTGTTTCCCATACTTGTTTTAGAACTATATTTGAATGCACCATCACCAGGACATGTGGCTTGATTTGCGGAAAGCAGACATACAGTTAAAAACAAAGAATGTAATTAACGATTATGCAGCAAAACACAACAGCAGAACACATCACTCCTTGCTTGTACAAATCCCCCAGAACTGCACAGACAGACATTTACTATTATCTGAAATAACAGCGGTTTCATAAAAAGAAGAAGTGTCCAGAACAGAGCTAGGTGTGACAGCTTGCTTAGCCTGGCTGTGGTGACCATTCCCACCCTCTTGGCTAGCTTCACATGATTGGCCAAGTCTTCCCCAAACAGCATGGAGATGGGATAATCATCATAGACTGCAAAAGTCCACATTCCTGACCAGCCCTTGTACTGGACCAGCAACTTGGCTGTAGGCAAGTCAAAAGAGTTTGACTTGAAAGGTTGAATCATCACTTGGATCTCTGGGTCGATTAAATTGGGGTCCACTAAGGAAGCATGGATAGCCAACACTTTTTCTCCGGTGTCCTTCCACGCGGTGACCTTCTTCCCGCCCACACTCACAGTTTCCCTCTGCTCTGAGGGTATCTGGGAGGTATCTGGGCCTGAGGACCTCTGGTGTGATTCCAGTGCAATGAACTGTAATCTGTTGGTGTTCTTGGGGCAGTTGGCCTTTACATGCCCCAGCTCGTTACATTTAAAACATTGTCCAGCTGATGAGTCACTGAGGCAAGGTGGGTTGCTGGAGAATGGTGTGGTGGGAAGATAAGGTGTCTGGAGTGTTCCTTGGTGTGTAGTTGGGGCCTTGGGCTGCCCCTGGTAGTAGGGTATGGTCTGAGGGTGTCCCTTCTGGTATCCTCTCCAACTGCGACCAGGGTTGTTTCTCTCTCCTCCCTCTATCCATTTTGTTCCGGTTTGCCCCGCCTCTCTGGGGGTCTGGGACTGCTCGTATTGATCAGCATAAGAAGCAAGACTTTCTGCTGAGTCCATTTTCTTATCCCATAAACACTGTTTTATTTCCTCCTTGGACATATTCAGGAATTGCTCCTGAGCCATCAAATCCTTCAAAGCTAGTGACACCCCTTCCCTGGACCCATTTATCTAACAGATCCTTCATCTGGTTTAGATAAGCCACATAACTTAGTCCAGGCCCTCTCTTAAGGGCTCTAAATTTTACTCTGTAAGTTTCAGGTGTAACTTGAAATTGCTTTAAAACCAAATCCTTGAATTTATTATAGTCAGAAGCTTCATCAGGAGGCATCTTATTGAATAAGTCCAGAGCTCTTCCAGTCAATTTTGCGACCAATGTGATAACCTTGTGAGCTTCAGGAATTTGATGGAGTATGCACAGTCTCTCAAAGGTGAGAAAATATTCAGCAATATCACTGGATTCATCATACTGTGGACATAGTCACTCCCATTTGCGGATTGTTGGGGAAGGATTGTTAGGGTTATCTGGTATATTTTCCTGAGCCTTTGCCTTCTCTGTCTCCAGTGCATGCTTCCTCTCTATTTCCTTTGCCTCCATTTCTCTCCTGTGGGCAGCCTTCATTTCTTTCTTTTGCCTCCATAGCTCTCCTGTGGGCAGCCTCTTGGGCTTTTCTGCCTCTTCTGCTGCCTCCATTTATTTTTCCTTTGCCTTCATAGCTCTCCTGTGGGCAGCCTCTTGGGATTTTTCTGCCTCTTTCGCTGCCTCCCGTCTGGTTAACTCCAGTTTGTGTTGTGCCTTGGTTTCTGTCATTTTAGCCTCTCTGTTTTTAACTAACTTTACACCTGAGAGTTAGAAAGAAAACCACAAAACAAACAAAAAAAAACACCCACCCTGGCTTGTAAAATTTTGCTGTGCTGTAATCTGATACCTATGTTCTCTGATAGCTATTCTCAGCCTACAGAAAAATCCTTTTAAAAAAACTAACACCTTTGTCTCCAGGCAAATAGACAGAAAATCCCTCTAGCTGCTCTTAGCTTAAAAAATACCTCTTCAGGTCTGTGAAAAACTTATGAATTTCCCTACAGGAGGTTAACTACCCTGCCTTCAGGTAGAGAAAACTCCAGCTCAAAAAAGAAAGATCCCTTTTGTTATGCCTGCTGCTCTGTCCCCCAGGCAGAGACACAGAATTTACAAAACCTTTTAAAATCCTGCTGTGCTTCTGGTTCAAAATGATCTCAAAATGATCTAAAAAATATCTCAAAATGATCCCCCCCCAAAAAAATCTCAAAATGATGCCACCGCTCTGCCACCATGTCAAGGTTCCTTCCCCACTCTGAACTCTAGGATACAGATGTGGGGACCTGCATGAAAGACCCCCTAAGCTTATTCTTATCAGCTTAGGTTAGAAACTTCCTCAAGGTACAAACTTTGCCTTGTCCTTGAACCCTATGCTTCCACCACCAAGCGTGTTAAACAAAGAACAGGGAAAGAGCCCACCTGTAGATGTCTTCCCCCAAAATATCCCCCCAAGCCCTACACCCCCTTTCCTGGGGAAGGCTTGATAAAAATCCTCACCAATTGGTACAGGTGAACACATACCCAAACCCTTGGATCTTAAGAACAATGAAAAAGCAATCAGGTTCTTAAAAGAAGAGTTTTAATTAAAGAAAAGGTAAAAGAATCACCTCTGTAAATCAGAATGGTAAATACATTACAGGGTAATCAGATTCAAAACATAGAGAATCCCTCTAGGCAAAACCTTAAGTTACAAAAAGACACAAAAACAGGAATATACATTCCATTCAGCACAGCCTATTTTACCAGCCATAAAACAAAAGGAAATCTAATGCATTTCTAGCTAGATTACTTACTAACTTTTTACAGGAGTTCTGAGCTGCATTCCTGATCTGTTCCTGGCAAAAGCATTGCACAGACAGACAGACCCTTTGTTCCCCCTCCTCCAGCTTTGAAAGTATCTTGTCTCCTCATTGCTCATTTTCATCAGGTGCCAGCGAGGTTATCTTAGCTTCTTAATCCTTTACAGGTGAAAGGGTTTTGCCTCTGGCCAGGAGGGATTTTATAGCACTGTATAAAGAAAGGTGGTTACCCCTCCCTTTATATTTATGACAAGAAGCTAGGTCACTTTTAAAATGTACATATAAACAGCAAACACCTCTCCAGAAGAAAGGTATAACCACACCCACAGATGATCACAATCTTCCCTTCTATCTTTATAATCTGTGAATCTATATAACTGTGTCCTGGAGGGGGAAAGGTGGACGATGGGCTGATTTATTATAAAAGACACAAAACCAGAGCAAGGATATATACCGTAAGCATCTAAGCACAACATAACTGATGTCAATAAGAGATAAAGATAACAAAGTCTTATGAAACAATATCATTGCCACAGCGTAATTAAATCTTATTATCTAGTTTATCACTTAGGAAAAATAAATGGACAGAAAGCTACAATTGTATCATGTAGACCAATCCATATATGTAGCAAGTTTGCATGCGTGTAATTCCAATAATAAATTGTTCAAAATTGCTGAATAATTTTTATAATCTTAAAACTATATGCAGAGATATTGGGCCAGATTCACCAGAACAACTCTAATAAAACTCTCACTCCAAGATTATGATCTCAAAGGCCTCTGGCCAAAACTTTATCAAAACTTAACTCAAACTGTTTTCCAGAAGTCCTCAGTCAGTTCTTGAAGTTTTACTCTCAGGTATTTGCCTTGAAAGCCTGCAAATACACTCCAGTCCACTCACCACAGGATGTGCCCTTCAAAGCTGGCAGTTCTCCTCAGCAAAGAAGGTACCTTATGCTTAGCCATGGCAGCCTTATGCTTAGGCATGCAAACCATCATTTGCCTTAGCCTCTACTGTTCCCCTAGTTCCTCTACTGTTCCCCAAATAGTCCAAGATGTATTTTATACAAGTAGTCATGGCCAAAGTTGCAACAATAAACATCCATCCATTAATTGGCCAGTGAATCAGAGTGGAGACCCTTTACAAAACTAACACATCTCCAATCAACACTGTAGCTCTCTTTATTTGGAAGCACAATTACACACTTATGAATCTCATAGGATGCACTAGAGAGGAAGGCAACATTGATGGCAGTGCTAATCTGCTACTGGTGAACAATTCCTTCCTACTTCAAAACAACCTATCCGAGTAGTCCCAGGCATATGAGTGAGCCTTGACAGGCACTTCCTCTTGCTTGCCACATTACACAACCATATACTCCTCCTGGTCAATAAAGGACCACAGAAGCAGCCAGAAACATGAGAGCCAGCATGAAGAAGCTTAGATGGTCATAGGGAGGGAAAATGTCTGGCACTCACCATTCTTTTATATCTCATCCCATCCTCCAAGGCCAATTATTATGACTCAGTGGGTTGGAACACACCAGTGTGAACCTACAAAGGCCTGTGAATGCAATCTCAGGCAGTTAGCTTCAGAAGACGGATAAGAAGGTAGAAGTGGTGGTTACACTCCTATCCCGCAGCATCACCCAAGTGGAATACAGATATCCATGCTCCTCAAGAACAGCAGACATCAACATCAGTGTCTCAGTGTAACTTTGACCACTGTCATGAATAAGTTAATGATCTACTAAGGCTCCCTTAACTGTGGAGTTTTGTAGTAAAAGGTGAAATCAATCTGGGAAGCCAGGAGTAGATGCTATTTTTTTTCTGTACATCTCCTTTACTAAAGAAACATTTCCTCATCCCTTCCAGACATTCTTTTCATTTATTTGTTATGGTTCTTTATATTTTTCTTTCCCCCTAAACAACTGTAGCCTTCACCAGTACAATGAAGTTATTTATGTCTAAATTCTTGTTGCTTTCGGGATTTTTCTTTATGTATTTTGTAATTGCTGTAGTTGATTTATGACTTGTATGTCTCAGATGTAAAATGGAACTAGAATATATTTTTTTCAGCCCTTAACCTCTTTTACCCTACTTTGATTAACACCGGTAAGAAGAGCAGAGACATACAAAAAATAATCTCTCTAGTTTTTCCCCATAAAATAACTCCTTCTCTAATTACATTGTTTTAGAAAAGTACTGAAGATTTCCCCTGATATGAATTAAACCAGCACCCAGTTGGTGCTTTATTATCTCTTCAATAAATGATTTATCGTTTGTCGTCTGAAAGCAAAAGAGGAGGAAAATTACATTTTCTGTACCACTAGAGCCAGCCCGCTGATTGGTTCTATGCTATAAAAGTGAAGATTACAATGAACAATACTGTTAGGATATCAGAAATAGTTAATCCTAACAAAACTGCTTACACAAACATACTGGTACTTGAGAGAACTATAGCTAAGATAGCAAAACAATTTCTGTTTTAACCTTCTGTTTCTCACATGAACATGACTTTCTGAAACATTTAACTTTCGGGCTGATGTTTCCTATATTTGGTCTCTGCTTATAGCAGAATATTTTTCATTTTGTGAAAGTTACAACAAAATCCCTTCAGCTGTTTAGGCGTAGGTAAAAAAATTAAAAGTTCTCCAGTATTAAAAATTGTGGGATTATTCTTATTTTTCTAGTCTGGGCGGGGAGAGAGGACTCAGCAATTCATGAGTTTTGAAATGTTTTACTTGGTTCATCGGCCTTTTTTTTTTTTTTTTAAGTTTGGTTTAAAATGGCAAGGCTATTCAATGCACCCCAGAAAATTTCATTAAGCCGTGGGGTGCACACCTAAAAATAAATGTGGAGGACATATATGTGCAGGTAATTAACTGTTCAGATAATTGATTATAGGAACTTCCAAACTCGTCTGCTAAAGAAGGAAGAGATGTTGAGCTGAAGAGGGTTGAGGAAAAAAAAGAGTGATGGGGCTTGTAAGCGCAGCAACCTGTTTATCGCCAGACTTGTAACACCTTTGTGGCGCCAGAAGCCCATTAACTCTGTAGCAAGGAACTTACAAGCTTTTCTGCTGGTGAAGCCCGTACAATTTGTAAACTGTGCAAGCTAAACAGCTGTGTTTCAAGGAATTTCCAAGGTCAGTAGGCTCTTTTCCTATTTTCCTTAGAAAATCCAGGAAAAATGGATGCACACTACTAGCACTAATACCATATTAATGTTGTGGAAGCAAGCATTCATATTATATTATATTATATTCGCTAAATTCCAAAGTGAACATTCCTGCAGTGTTGGTTTGACCTTTTGTCATGGGCGTAACCTTAAGGTTTAGAATTTCCTGACTTTAGATTACTTGATTTTGCAACTTTAATATTGCATTATTTTGTGTGTAGGTAATAAATGTGAGACAGAGCAAGAAGAATATAGTACATGATACTGTAAAATCAAAGGGGTTTTGGCATGAATGTGGGACAGCCTGGATCACCGACCCACAGAATTATCACTCATGAGTAATGCTGATAAAGCCTTTATACCAACCCGTACCATCATGTATTCTCTTCCCTCTCTTTTCTCATTTATTGTACCTATTTAGACAGAACAGCAAACAATAATTAGAAGTACATTAAGTAGCTGGGATATCACATCACTATATCAATATTAGTAATTCACATCACAGTTACATCAGTATGACGATATGAATGTTGAAGATTGTGGAAGGGTAAACAAAAATCTTTAAAAGCAGAATTTATACCTGTGTACAACAACATAAGCAGAAGTCTTGGAATGCTGTCTTTGTTTTGGCTTAAACGTGACTAGAACACCTTGGCCAAATGTTTTCATTCTACTATCCAGTTAGTGCTAATTTTCTTCCCTGTGTAGGAAAATATTGTTGCACATGTGGCTATGAAAATGAATGACTTTTTGGGAACACATTGGCGAGGGCAGACTACTAGGTAACAGGAATCTTTCTGGATATCATAATGCTCACCTAGAAACTATGAGGGTGACATTAATCCTCTGTGATATTTAGAGCATCTTAACAACACTTGTCAATAAAAGTGTGCTCTGTACTCAGAATTTTAAGATAATCAAAAGTCATATTTTTTGAGCATTTATTCTAAGTGTCTATTTTTTGCATCCAAGCATGCACAGTATAGATACGTGACCTAGGGAAAAGCGTCAACTTTTAATATTTCTTTCCCTTTGATAAAACTAGTAAGAGCAAAAACATCTTTATATTATTCAGTATATGAGAAAGTATAGTATATTCATGTGTCATTTAAGCGTTATTTCCAATAATGAGCTGACCTTCTATTCTCCTTAACCCTTTTTTCATCAAAGCCACCTACACCCACTTTGCCTTCTGTTTCTCTAATCTGCAATTATTTATGTTTTCTTCATGCTGCTCCATCCGCCATGGGAGCAAACTTGTATTTGGTGAAATATAGAGCTAATTATACCATGAACCCAACAACAAAAAGACAGAGCAGATGTTACTTCAGACATGCTAACAGTCCCTATGCTTAATGCACACATAGCAAAGGACTGAAGACAGCATTTGAAAACAATATCTGATCAGGATAGCTTAAACATGCAAATCTTTTTAACACAAAAGTCAAACAGAGAAGCATTGTCAATAAGATCCGATCACATACTCTGCTGATCCCAGAATCCCTGTGTTCTAACTGATTTTTCAAGACTATAATAAATATGTGAATCCACCTTGTTACCATTTGAAGGGTGGGATATACAATATTAGCTAATGATATTAAACTTGCTTCCAGTTCTGGTATTTAGCTTAGCTTTTCTTCTTTCTGTTTACCCATCAACTTATCAAGTTCTAAGTTTGTACACTGTCCATCTGTTTATACATTGGAACATATTTTAAAATGTGTTTAAAAAGATCAGAAGAAAGAGACCTATGGGTAATTTATTGCATAGGCCTTGAAAAAAACTTTTTTTCTAATTCCCATCTATGGATACACAAACAGTGTAAAGTCAGTGTGAATAAGCAATTAGAAAAAACAGGTCTTAAAAATGAAAATAATATGGAGTAAATGATGAAGCCAAACTGATCCCATTTTCCTAAAAATATTATGATTCATCTACTGTATAGAAGGTCTTTGCCAATATTTAATTTAGTGACAAAGTACCCATCTTGCTGTTCCTGTGTCGTAGAGGAAATTGAAGAATATCATTATACCAAGAAGATCTTCTAACTGTTTTTTTGTTGTATGTTACACCTGAGATACTTCCAAATATGTCCCTTCCATCTGTGTTTAAAACTTAGAAAGTTCTTCCTAAACATAAAATATGCTTAAGTCTTTGTTCCACATATTTAGGTCCAAATTGTCAGAAGTTTGCATGTGCAGTTCAGGGATCTGCATGTTCTCATTCTCATTCCATATGTTACAATTAGGTTACAGGGGATAATGTTATGGGAAGCAGGACGTCTAGACACCCTGGTAGTGGGGGAGAGAGATGAGTTTGTTGCCAGATAATTGACAGACAGGGAGATGGATTTGAGGACCAGGATCAAAATAGATGTGGAATGGAGCCGTCAGCAAAGGAATGCAAACCAAGCCCCATATATTTACCAAGGCTATTGTCCTATTATGCGAGTAGGGAAAGATCTTCTTGTCCCCACAAGACACTTTGGATTTGGGAAAATAGGTATCAATGGTCCTTATCTTCTAGCCTCCCCAAAATTACCCTGCAATGAGGGGCTTAGTTAACCCATCCTCTCTGAAGACTAGGGAATGGGGCTACCAGGCCAAATTTGGAATTCGGGGAAAACAATACCACCAATCCCCTTACGCACAGATGACATTGATAATAAACAGATAGAGTGTTCTAGGGCCTTCGGGTGCGGAGAGGCTGGAGGTGGGGCAGTTGGGGGAAAGGCCTGAGCAGATGATCTCACTGCAGGTTTGTGATCTATTGGTAATTTGGAGTTGACTTTCAACATCACGGTAGGGCAGCAAACCTCTGCTGTTTTCAGGTGAGGTGTGAGCCTTTCCCACCAGCAAGGACACTGGCAGATTCATGAGATGAGTAGTAGCCAAACTGCAGAATAGCTCATATGAAAAATATATTGGTGGGAGAACACCATTGTGCCTCTGCAGCTGCAAAGAGGTGGTAGGAAAGCACGGCAAGCGCCTCTTACCAGCTCTAGAACAGAAAAGCATCTGACCACATCACATGCCAGCTCTCATCAAATGCATCTCCTCCTCGAGAGGCTGGGTGACACTTTCATTGATATCTTAAGGCAGCTGAAAGCCCTCTTGTCCCATCAATAATCAGAGGGAGACTGCCAATGACCAAGTATTGCATCTCAGCCAATAAAGGGACACCAGTATTAGAAGCTGGCAGAAGCACAGGTGATTAAGACTTATCACCAATCAAGGTAATGAACTGATGGCTGCAGTAGTTAGGAGGGAGTTTGGCTTTCATTATGAGGGATTTAACAGGGCTAGAGAGTGTTCTCTCTGCAACCTGTCCATGTGGTACGGTTGAAGCATGTTATGTTACATTTTAGGCTTTGCATATCTGTGGAAAGATTTGTGTGGGGGAGCCACCAATGACAGAGTTTTCCCCTAAGTTATCATCAGCCTAACATAAGGTTATTAGGCTACTGCAAATTATTTAAATCCAGGTACAAATTCATTTCAGCTAATCTGGAAATGAAACAGTAACCCATGGGCTATGGGGCTGGGTAAGAAACTTCAGAATGTCCCTTCCTTCTATTTTCCACTTTTATCAATTTACTCTAGAGAATGCCCACACAAATATTCAGGGTGATTCAAAATAACTGGCAGGCCTTGCAATCAAATAAAATTCCTGTATCTGTTATCCCTTCATAACTCCTAATACATTATACAAATGTAATCTACTTTCTTATCACACTAAGAAGTAGGCTAGTGAATAACTAAGACCATTTTGGTAAAGTAACTGGCAAAAACAAACGAAGTATATTGTAATCAAATACATAGTACACCACTTGATAATAAAGATATATACACAGTCCAGAAACCTTTGAGTGAATTGAGTCACTCATAACACTGTTCACCAAAGATAGGTTTTAATTATGAATTATATGAACATTTATTACATTGTGTTGCTCAATCGCCTATATATATTTAGTGGCCTTTGCACAATATATCCAAAGGCATTTTATAGTAAGATAAAATACATAAACAACCTGTGCAACTATTGTAGAACTCTAGTAAGGATAAATCAAAAAGATGAATTGAGTACTTATGTACAAGTGTAAAACATTTTGGAGTTTGTTACTTATCACAATACTCTAAAAAGTGATATATCTTTAATACCAATCATCACAGCATGAAATAAACTGTGAGTTTGCTTCATTTGGTTGAAGAATCTAAAATAGTGGGATTAAAAATAATTATTAATAAAAGACAGACATAAAACCTGCCCAACTGTTTGAATCTAAAGATATCAAGAGATGGAATGAATGCTGAATTTATGTTGTGGAAAATTGGTCCCAAGTTGGTTTTACACTTCATCAGAAAGCACTTTTGTCTTGTATGCAAACAGTTAATGAAGCATACCAAAACTGTAACTTTTTTTCATTGGCACAAGTGTGTCAAAGCTTTAGATTACATTTTACAGTTACGTGTGTTTTCAGAATGGTAAATTATTTATTTATTTATATTTAGACTGAGGGATGTGATCTTAATTTCAAGTAAGATACCTCCTTACATTTTCAGTTATTGATAAACTTAGATTATTAGGTGCAATATACCATAACCACCATTCACACCTGAACCACTCAAATTATGTTCCTTCCAAATGTATTTGCCAGTAAGAGACAGCAACATATTTACCAATTTTGCATAATAATCTCTCAGAATGTAGGCACTGTGAGAACTGCATAGTCATTATCCTACATGCCACCTCTGCCTTTAGAATTTTGAAGAATTAAGCCTTCAGATTTGACTTTTAAAGCCTCAGGCAGGTAGTAAAATTGTGTTCCAACAACAATTATGTGGATGTGGTTCGAAACAACACAAGAATTACTCTAAGAATGTTGCAGTTATACTTTTATACATTTTTCCAAAAAAAAAAGGGGTTGATAATTTATTTTGTATTGAAACTGAAATAAATGCACAGGGCAGGAAAGACTCCATATTAACCTGAACACTATTCTTTAAAAAAATATTTTTTTCTGTTCACACTGTAGTGTCATGGTTTCTGCACCAAATAGTGTTCACCTACATCATTATCTATTTTAATCTTTATTGTGAGTTTCTTGTCATGGATATTAAAAATAAAAACAAAATTTCTAGGGCAGACAGTCTCATTATGCATTTATTTTAAACATATACACTAGCAACATTAACTTGAGGCAATTACTGAACTTTACACAACTGAAAACATAACCTAACCTTAGTTTACCAATAGGTCAGAAAGTCACAAATGAAAAGGTGACTGACATTAATGTTCCACTAGAAAAGAAACTGTAGAAAACCTTACAGCGGAAGACCAACATATATTTACTCAAGAAGCTGTACAAGTTGTTTCAACTCAACAGCAGATGCGCTTTTTTTCTCAATGACCCTGTCAAGAACATATGGGTCCTGACCAGCAGGCCAATAGCAGGCCTGATTACTTTAACATGGGGTGTGCTAGCTCTCCAAACCTTAGAGAACTTCTCCCATTGAGGACTTCACTTAGGATGGCAAAATCCAAGAGTTGGTGGCCCTGACTAGAGTAGGTCTATCAATTCAAGATGAGTCCTTAGAGGCTGAGATACATAGGAAAACTCTGGGAGAAGCCTTAAGAGTTGATGGGAGAAGCATATCTAATCTCCTCTTATAATGGGCATTTCCAGCAACCGCAATATAGTTAATATTGTGAAATAGTTTACATAATTTCAGTAATAAAACTCTCAGACCAGGTCTTTATGCCCTACTGTTAAACTCAGATACTACAGTGATGTGTACCACAGGATATAGATTGACAGAATAAATAGGTAATAGATCCAAAATGTTTCAACCTTACCAGGTTCCTCATGATCCTAGAAGAAACTATTGTTAAGATGCATCCTCTTAACTTCTAATTCTGTTATTATTTACCATAACAGTATATGTTAATGTAAAGCATAATTTCAATGCTTTGATTATCTTGCTAAAAGTTATTGCCACTTTATTTTATGGCATTTTTAATGAGTTAGACCCTTACATTCAGATAAGCTCCTTAAAAGATGGCAAGCCCAGAAGGGTAAACAACCCCCATGGTTACAATATCTTACATTGAAACACTTCCGGCACTTGTAATTCTACTTGCAGTCAACTTTAGGTTGTGATCTTGTCAGCCCACATTTGCTCAGCCATGTTGGACTGGGTCAGTTCTTTGATAAAATACTTTCAAAGAAAATCCAGTTGCTGTAGGAAGGTGTGGTGGTGATTCAATAACTGATACGCATCCCCTCTGAGTCCACAGGGAACAAGTGTTCCAGTGTGGTAATGGGGGCGTTGTGCTGCTCGTGGTACTGTCTTTCAGATGAAATGTAAAACTCAGTTCTGACAACTTGCAGTCATTAAATATCCCATGGCAGTTTTCACAGGAGTACATGTGTTAACCCATATGTCCTGGCCATATTCCAAATGCATAATTGCATTCTGCCTACCTAAATTCCCTATGCAGATTCAGCAGAATACAGTACTGATAATCTTCTGTCCTACCTTGCTACAGCATGCTTTTAAACATGTATTGCTTTTTGCTCAAGAACTGGCTAAACTGACCCATATAAGGCATATCATTCAGAGAGGGTTTTGGGATAATAGGTGAAATACATGTCAGTCATATTTAGATAACTGCTCTGAACAGCATATTTTAAAACATGTACGTGTAAAAAAATGTTTGCAGCAATTTGTTAAGCTAATATTGTTTATTTTTGACAAATCAATTGATGGAAGTCGGATTATATTTCTCAGAATCATTGAACAAAACATCTAGTAACTGATCTACCTGATACTGAGAAAAAGCCAGAAACCTCTATTGGCTAATTCTATCCTGTTTTAATATTTTTCCAATAAAAAAAAGGTAGAAGATGCATTTCCTGCACAAAGTTTAAAGGCAAGTCAGTTAGATGCAATCTAGGAAGGTGTGAACATTTAGAATATATAGAAGGTGAACAGCCAAAAAAACACACCAAACCTCTGGATAATTTGAGGCTCAGCTCTTTTTTTATTCAGATAAAGGACAAATTTAAATGGCCTATCCTCTGAAATTGAAAGATCTTGTTTCAGAACTTTCTGATGAAGAACACTTTTCAGCTAATGAGTGCTACTGATTGTCCTTTAAGGTATTATAATCATCTTCTGCCTTCAGCTACTGTATGGTAGACCTAAATGTCCTTTACTTCTTGCATCATAATCACAGGCTACATTGCTATAGTACTTAGTTGAAGTGAAACCAATGAAGCAGGACGGAAGGCGACTAGGCTGATTGAAATTGGTTTCTGAATTCAGTCAAACGATCTAATCTGTCTCTCTATGTATTCAAGAATGTCAATCACTATGCATCAACTCTAGAAATTAAAACACTGAAACACCATCCAGGTAGGACTATCTTATTTTCCCCTTCTCTAGTCAGGTTTCAATTGCACGGGTCCTCTACAAAATTACATGTATAATTATATGGAGTAAAAGTACTCAGTGGTGATTATGTACAGCCTCTATGAGGGAATTATAGAATTGTAGGCCTGGACAGGACCTTGAGAGGTCATCTAGTCCTGTCCCCTGCACTCATGGCAGGCCTAAGTGTTATCTAAACCAGGGGTTCCCCAACTTGGTTCATGGCTTGTTCATGGTAAGCCCCTGGTGGGCTGCGAAACGCTCTGTATCCCTGAGCATCCGCAAGTACGGCCGCTCGCAGGTCCCAGTGGCCGCTGTTCGCTGTTCCCAACCAATGGGAGCTGCGGTAAGGGCTGACCCATCCCGCACCGCTTCCCGCAGCTCCCGTTGACCGAGAATGGTGAACAGCAGCCACTGGGAGCTGTGAGCGGCAATACCTGTGGATGATCAGGTAAACAAAGTGTCTCACGGCCTGCCAGTGGCTTACACTGAACAAGCCATGAACCAAGTTTGGGAACCCCTGATCTAAACCATCCCTGACGGGTGTTTGTTTAACCTGCTCTTAACAATCTTCAATGATGGAGATTCCACAACCTCCCTAGGCAATTTATTCCAGTGGGATGGCCTTGTCAAAATAAAATTTTAAATCTTATGGTTACAGCTACCTTTTCATCCAATAACTCTCAGTGATCTGACACAGTGAATCTGGGTTGTATTCACTTGGTTATGGAGTTAAATATTTCTTACTGTGAGTTTTAAGTCTGCTTTGCAGCTAAAATTGCTCTGATTCGGATGACACTGAGTGCCTCTGTGATGGCAGATCCAAGTCAGGGAGGGGAATGGATAAATTCAATGCCTCCTCCACTTAAGCTACAGGCTTTTTTGCTCACAAAGGCTCTGAAGGTTTCTGAGACCTTAAGACTACAACTGGACATGCTGTTCTTGCATAGTAAAAGGCAGAGTCTCTTACCGATGGAGAATGTCAATATCTTGTTTCAGAAGAGCAAGATGTGAGCAAAATTCAAGCAATTCTGAGCCCCATGCTGAAGAAACCATCTCTTCATGATGACATTCTCACTGATCTGTCGTGAGCCTTCTTATCTTAGTGATGATTACTTAGAAATTGAGAAAATGGCAATGCTGGCAAAACTGGAGATGAAATCCTGGCTCCATTGAAGTCAATGGCAAAACTCCTATTGACTTAATTGGAGTCAGGCTTTCACCCCTGCAGTTCTCAGATCTCCTCTCCTTTCAATCAATTTTAGGCTCAGATAGCTATGAAGAGTGTGCTGGTTTCATTGGTTGATGGTTTTCTCCTGGTGATGGACAAATACTAAGGGACAGATCCTCAGCTGGTGTGCATAGATGAACATGCACCTGTTTACACCATCTGAGAATCTAACTGTTAAGTGTCCAGTCTGATATTTTTAGCTCATTGAACTGCTTTGATATCATGACTATGGATTTATTTCAGATAGGGAATGGTTGAGTACATCCTCTCTTTTCTCTGAAAAAAGAACAGGAGTACTTGTGGCACCTCAGAGACTAACCAATTTATTTGAGCATAAGCTTTCATGAGCTACAGCTCACTTCATCGGATGCATCATGAAAGCTTATGCTCAAATAAATTGGTTAGTCTCTAAGGTGCCACAAGTCCTCCTTTTCTTTTTGCGAATACAGACTAACACGGCTGCTACTCTGAAACCTGTCTTTTCTCTGAGAAGACTAAGAGGGTAATACCACATGTTACATAAGAATCATAGGAAAAGAGATGCAGATTGTTCCAGGTCTCTATTCTGTCATAGCCCCCTGTTCAATGTGAATGTGAGGTCACTAGAGGAGACAGCATGTTGTTTTGAGATGTGAGACCACAGCAGTATGCTGAGCATACACAACACCATGTCCGTCTTTCATCTGACCCACTGGGTACCATTGTTTGATTTTCCTAGTGTCTGCCTAAGACTGGATCTCAGACACAAGCTAGCTATTTGAAACATACTCTGGATACGACAGAAGTGATTCTAGGTGGCTTCTTGGAACAGTAGCAAGATGAGACGATGTAAATAGCTCTCTTTTTGAATGGAGGCATATGTCTGACTTCTATCACAAAGGTTTTCAGTCATGGGATCCTATCAGTTGTCCAGATAGCATCAGTACCCAAGAGTAATTTTTATCACCTATGTGATCATTTCCTGTCAGATAGGAAGTTTATGATTGGTTATGGCTGCGAGTGCACAATGAGATACTTCTTACATAGAGAATATTAATCTAAACTCCACAAACTTCAATGGCTACTACTTAGTTTCCAGGTACAACTCAGGTGTTCTTTTAGTCTTTGAAGTCTTTTATAGCTTGTTTCCTATGTATCTTAAACACTAACTCTCTGTGTTATATCCTGACAGTTGAGATCAGCTGGGATAGCCTTAAACTTGTATTTAGGCTGGTGGCAGGGCACTCAACTCTAGAAAGCAATTTTACCTCCTTATTCATAGATTCATAGATTCATAGATATTTAGGTCAGAAGGGACCATTATGATCATCTAGTCTGACCTCCTGCACAATGCAGGCCACAGAATTTCACCCACCACTCCTAAAAAAGACCTCACACCTATATCTGTGCTATTGAAGTCCTCAAATTGTAGTTTGAAGACCTCAAGGAGCAGAGAATCCTCCAGCAAGTGACCCGTGCCCCATGCTACAGAGGAAGGCGAAAAACCTCCAGGGCCTTCCAATCTGCCCTGGAGGAAAATTCCTTCCCGACCCCAAATATGGCGATCAGCTAAACCCTGAGCATATGGGCAAGATTCATCAGCCAGATACTACAGAAAATTCTTTCCCGGGTAACTTGGATCTTACCCCATCTAAAAACCCATCACAGGCCATTGGGCCTATTTACCATGAATATTTAATTACCAAAACCATGTTATCCCATCATACCATCTCCTCCATAAACTTATCGAGTTTAATCTTAAAGCAAGATAGATCTTTTGCCCCCACTACTTCCCTCGGAAGGCTATTCCAAAACTTCACTCCTCTGATGGTTAGAAACCTTCGTCTAATTTCTAATCTAAATTTCCTAGTGGCCAGTTTATATCCATTTGTTCTTGTGTCCACATTGGTATTGAGTTTAAATAATTCCTCTCCCTCTCTGGTATTTATCCCTCTGATATATTTATAGAGAGCAATCATATCTATCCTTGATCTGATAGAACTTGATACTGAGCTAATTTAGATGTGTTTTGAAACTTGTAGGCCTGATTCTCCTTTCATTCATGCTACTGTAAATCAGGAGTAACTCCATTGACTTCCATAGAATTACACTGATGTAAAATGGATATAAGTGATAAAGAACTAGATACACTGTATTTAAAATAATGCTTGTGCACTTAGAGATTTAAGATGGACATGATGTGTTCACTGAAAAATAAATATGCTTATTTTACATTTAATTTCTTCAACTTTATAGGATTAGAAAGTATTTAAAGTAACTAGCTTCTCTGGGTTGACAAAACTGAATATTTTCAATAAAAAGGTTTTACATTTGGGGGATTAAGGGGTAGAGAAAAGCTCAAGAGTCTTTGGAATATTCTGTGTAAAAGCAGGCAGGTTTGTTTTTTAATAATTTTGCGTATTGAATAACAACAGATTGTGCTAAACTGACAATCCCTTCTCTTCTTCTCCCTCTGACATGCAAACCACCAACACACAAAGGGAGTCACATTCAGAAGGAGATTATGATGCAATGATCTCGTTGTGAATGTTGCATTATGGCTTCAGCAGCGCTGTAAGAGCTCCCTTGGCACTTGTGCTTACAGCAATTTGAATTTCTCTGGCAGCTAGGTATGATTTGTGACATATTTCAGCCTTGTTCTTCATTGAAAGAGAACACTGGCAAGTGCACAAGATATTTACAATGAAGAATGGAAGGGAGAAAACTTAAAGAGGAACATCTGAGATAGACTTTTGTTTTTTCTTAAGGTAATAACCATTGCTTTAGAACAAGAACCAGTTGCCAGGTTATCTAGGACAATTTTCTTCAGCATGATAATTTTGTGCCTATTTAGGGGCCTAGTCTGTCATTATTATATGTGTCACTCGTGTTAACAGTGATAAGAATTATATATATATATCATTGGCAGAAAAGAACTCCATTTATATACACCTGAAAAAATCCTTCTAAAGACCATATGACAAGTTTTTGTACAAGCAAAATTAGATTTCCTTATAAATGCACATATAAATCCGTCATTGCACTGCAGGAATCTTAAATAGAGCAAGACAGATTATCTGAATATCCTGGGGGTCACCTTAAACCTTCAAAGAATCAGTGTTTTGAAAAGGTTTGGGGTGCCAGCCAGGAAGGCTTTGAAGTCTGTGCTCTGGATTCCTTAAACCTGGAATGCAAATTTTACTGCCTGCTGACTCAGGTCTCCTGAATTTTAGAACACGCTGGCCAGCTTCCTAAGGCAGACCAGATCTTGTGCAGAGGCTGTTCCCTGCATCCCTTCTGTCATGAGTGCAGTAGAAGAATCATAGGAGATCAGGGTTGGAAGGGACCTCAGGAGGTCATCTAGTCCAACCCCCTGCTCAAAGCAGGACCAATCCCCAATATTTGCCCCAGATCCCTAAATGCCCCCCTCAAGGATTGAACTCACAACCCTGGGTTTAGCAGGCCAATGCTCAAACCACTGAGCTATCCCTCCCCCCAGTAAAAAGGATCCTGTTTACAAGCTTCTCTGAGACTCTCTGAGACTAACAAAGGTTGGTGCCTCCTCTTCCCCCCTCTGCATATGAAACACAATGAAGATATACTAGCTAGCCTTGGGGAATGCAACCAGCTCCACAGTACAGGATATGCTCTGTGCATGAGCATCCCAGAGTGCAGTGAAGTCATGCAGGTTGACCTTGGGTAAGCTTATCTGGAGCAGAATCTTAATGGAGAGGCATGGTACACCCTGGGAAGACATAATGAAACTTCCATTAAAGAGTTTTGCTTAACTGGGATTAGGCTAATAAGGCCTGTACCATATCCAGTAAAATGAATTCACACTTCAATACACAGGTAAAAATAGCCTGTTGATTAAAACATATTTCTTCCTTTTTGGCCCTGTTTTCTAATTATTTTACCTTATGCAATTGGTTTGGCAAGTCCTTTTGTTAATACAGTTCCTGTTATTTTTAAAGCAACTGATTATATGGCCCACACTTACTATCTGGTACTTAAAACAGAAAAGAATGCACAGTAGAGATCTCATGTTCACCTTTGGGAGGATAAGAGTGTCTATATGGTTATAAATCTTCTACCAGCAGGCCAAGTAAACAATATTTGTATAAATGGGTGTGATACCAATGGTATTTTGCAAGAAACCTTCTTCCCAAGGTAAAAAAATTATGCTTCATTTAAGCTTATCAGGAAGTCTCCTAGGACTTGCCTTAACTAGATAATGTCATTGTGTTTGAAAAAAATAATGAAAAGACAAGTTAGGTAGCACATTGTCAGACAATGCTGACCACAATGAATTGATCAGAGTAGACCCGGACAAGTCATGTTCAGCATCATGTCAGTTAATCACAATTGACTGATGATGCTGAACATGATTTAGTCGGGCCTATACTGGTTGAGGAGTTGTGGTATTCTTTTTCATTTGCAGAAGTCTTATTCCAGAAGATGTTGAATATCTGGTGAGGTTGAGCCTGTGATCTGCCAAGCATTAGCATCAGCATCCAGTGGTTCTAAAGCAACTTGCAGGATCAGATCTTTAAAATAAGTAGCTGAACAAGCTTTATTCTAAAAATCTATTTTGTGTTTAGTTTTTCTTTACACATTGAGATAGTATTGTAAGTATGTTTTGAAAATATTTATAAGGTTTCTTTTTAGTTTTTATCTACTTTGATTTTAACTAATGTACCCATACCATTTCTAGGTGCATAGACAGGCACTTTGGGTTTGATTTATAAGAAAATGCTACAGTACAACAGGGTATATCATGGTTTTATTATTGATCTCGAACGGAGGACACAGAGCTGCAGCGCAAATTTAATGCATGCTTCAAAAAAAAAAGAAAAGAGAAGAAAATAACTGGCTGTAGTCGTTAGCTATCCTTTACTAAATATGTACTTCAGTTTTAAATAAACAGTACCAGAAATAAAATGAATAAAAAGCACATAAGAAAACACTAGTTTGATCGTGAGCATAAACTCTGCTCAGTGTGAAGAGGGGGTCAAAAACCAAACAAAATATTAGAATATATAAATAATTAACCAGAAGCAAATACTAAAAAAATAACAACATTGTACAAGTTGATAGCACGGCATCATGTAGAATATGGCATTCATTTTGGATCACCCTATTTCATGAAAGATATAATGGTAACAGAAAAGGCCCAGAAACAGAAAGTGCAAAAATTTCTGTATGAGAAGACATGAAAAGTGTGGAACTGTTTAGTTTAGGGAGCGTGAAAGGAGACATATTAGATGTATATAAATAATGAGAGTATAGTAAAGGTAATCCAGGCACATCTATTTACCTTTTTTCACAGAACAAGAACATAGAAATGTTCCATAAAATTGAAAGGCAACACATTTAAAACAAATAAAAAGAAATGTTTTTTAAACGACCCATAATTAACCCATGGAACTCAATGTGAAAGGCTATCAGTGGGGTCAAATGAAGGATTCAAAACAGGATTAGGCAATTATATTGGTAATAAGAACATCCACACTTAGATTAGATAGCATAACAAATATATGAGATATTTCAACCATTAACTGATGGGAGCTAGGAAGAAACTACCCCTTGCATTTTATTCCATACTTCCTCCAAAGCATCTCATACTAACCATTGACAGGATATCAAACAAAACAGGCCATCAGTCTGATCCAGTATAACAAATCCTTACTATGTTGTCTGAGCAATGATCATCATTGGGGAATGTTTTACATTTAAAGTGTGTTTTTTTTTAAAAAATCATATATATTAATAAAAATTCTTTATATAAAGCAGTTTCGTTAAAAATAATTAAAATGTATGGTTACATTAACATTGTCCTTTAGGGTTTTTTAGGGAAAAATATGTATTTAAAGAGTAATACTATACAATGTTGTATATTTTAGGATTTAGAACATAATTGTCAGGTGCGTCTCTCTGTACAATAGCTCAGCAATTATGAAAAGTTTAAATTGTTTAATATGTCTACTTATAAGAAACATCCAAAGGGGGGTTTTTAAAAAAAATCCAACTGAAATAATTTTAAAACAAAATTGGCATAATTTAAGGTCTGTTGTGTCTAGTTGTAGTGCAGTGTTTAGTCCTTATTTAAACAGTTTCTTTCTTTTTTTACTTTACAGAAAAATAAATACTGACATTCATTTCAGTTAGCAAGAAATTTCTCAACTTCCTTTGGTGCTTACATGCAAGAATATTTCCGACCTCATCTCTGCATGTTATTTTATCTTTCAGTGGTAATTAACAGAGTCTTAATCTGGCTAATGTTAATGACCACTGTTCTTTCTTTAAATCCCAGTTAAACCAAGCTTATTAAAGGCCAATTAAAGAAAGTCTTATGTGATCTGAATAACACTGTGACCAATTTTTTTTTTTTTTTTTACAGCTATAACTCTTTATTTTGGCTGATAAGTGTGGTTAAAACTTTTCATTGTGTGGTCTTTTTATGTTTTTTTTTTAAATATTATAAATGACTTGTCAGTGGGAAAACACCTGTCTCGGGGGAGAAAAATCCAAGAGATAAGTAAAAATGGTAATATTCAGATTGTCTCATATTTTTGACAGTCAACTTTTGATTTTATTCTTCTTCAAATATGAAAAAGCTACTAAGCAGCAATATGCAGTTGCCTGAAGCAGTACTGGCAGAGCTGGTTGTCATCACTGACCAGGAAGAAGCAGGGACAGGAGATGCTGGTCTTAAAGACTCATATTCTGGGTGTAATCTAATTCCCATACTGGGAAGCCGGAGGGGTTCGCCAGGGTGGAGATTCTCATTATCCACTAGCTATATCAACAGAACTATTAACACTAATTACACAAAGATAATACTCATAACCTTTGTAATATTTACAGGTTTGAAGACAAGGCTCAGTCTGAAGAGAAAGGAGAAGCTCTGGACTCTGGAGTATCCGACTCAGGCATGAAGCGGTAAGATGGAACTAGAGAGGTGATCGGTCCACCCCAACACTTATACCCAGAGTCCAGAGGCAGACCAAGAATTCTCTTGTCCCAGGCACAGGGTGTGCATTCGTACCCACAATGGAATACACATAGGAACCAGCACTTACACAAGAACAGCCATACTGGGTCAGACCAAAGGTCCATCTAGCCCAGTATCCTGTCTTCCGACAGTGGCTAATGCCAGGTGCCCCAGATGGAATGAACAGAACAGATAATCACCAAGTGATCCATCCCAAGTTACCCATTCCCAGCTTCTGGCAAACAGAGGCTAGGGACACCATCCCTGTCCATCCTGGCTAATAGCCATTGATGGACCTATCCTCCATGAACTTATCTTTATCACTATTCACTTTATCATTTGAAGAAAAACAACAATTTAACAACCCAGTACCAAGTACCAAGCAGAAAAAGACAAAAACTCTTCTCGTTATTTCATTGGGGGAGGGGGAAACAGGGCAGATATTCCATTTTACCCAAATATGGAAAAGTTCAAAGGGCTCTTTGGTTTAGGGACACTCAAGCAGACTTTTTTCTGCTTAATTGAACACAGTCTTGGACTCTGGCCTTTTAAACTTATATTTAGGGTGACCAATCTGAAGTTAACCAGAAAGACCTGGTGCTTTGTTATAGAACCCACACATAGTTGAGATTTCGCTCTTTGCTTAATTTCACGATTGCTTTCCCTCCCATTTGTATGGAAGCTGCAGTTCATAGTCCCACTTTGACCCCTAACCATTAAACAAACTATTATTTTCCAAAAATCTAAACATTTTAAAGGAATGCTACAATGTATTATAGCCAGTCACCACAGGGCAGGGCTCCCATGTATTCCACAGCACAACAAAGCAAATTCCATGGTGACAACTGCTAAATTCTTCAGCAGCATTCCCCAAATTCCATGGCAACATTAATGGATTGTGTTGCTAAGAAATACCCTTCACTCCCATCTTCTCACTCCCACACAAACACACTTGGAGCTGGCTCATAGCTGAAAATACCACTGATATAAAATTAATTGATGATTATTTTAACAATAATCAAGAACAATCTTTTTTCACTATGCTGCTCAGATGGCTTAACACTAGCAGTGTTATTTTAAGGCAGCCTGACTCAGAGTGGTCATTCCCCCACTATGACGCCCGAGAAGACGGGACCTTTAGCCAGCTTCAGCTGCTAATATGTCCAGTTCTTCAGGTCTCAGTTGTTACCCCTTTTACCTAGCTGCTAACCAGTCTCAGGCTCTGACTCACCTTTTCCCTCATGCCTGGCCCCATGGAACAATACAAGGATCATGCATATAGTCTAATTAACTCCCCCTTATGGAATAAACTCAAGAGCAAGAGATAGGCAGGTCCCAGCAGCGAAGGAAGATAGTAAGCAAAATGTTGGATGGCATTCTGAATTCTGCAGTATCCTGGGAAAATGCCATTTTCTGCAGTGGTGGAATTGTGAAGTTCACAGAGCCCTTACTGACATGAATGGCACAGTTAACACCTCTTAGAGCTATTATTTCAAGCTGTCTGTGGCATCTGGCAGGAAACACTATATTTAGTTTACCTTCAGTTCACATTTTCAAAACTATCTCTGCAGCCATCATGGCTGCAAACATAACTTACAAAAAATAAATTAATAAATGTAAATCTCTTACTCTGAGACAAAATTCTGCACAAGAGGTTAATTTCACAACAAATTGTGTGGTCACAGAATCATGGAATACCTGGGGCCCTGCTATAGGAAAAGCCATGCCACTAGCTATAGTCATCTGTATGGTATGGAAAGCAAATAAAGCAAAAGAGAGGAAGAGACAAAGTGGGGTCAGGGAAAAGAGGAAAGAGGAGAGTACACAGTACTTGTATTCCAGTATTGAGACTGAGGTCAGTGTTTAGTGTAAAACAGTCCAAGTCCAGGAGAGACTGAACCACTGGGGCCCCAGGACACTGCCCATAGAGAAAATTAGAAAAAAAAACCCCCAAACCTATCAAAGTAAAATAAACTTACCTTCCTCCAGTTATGGCTGCAGCGATAGTCTCTTAAGATAACATAGAGGTGAAGGATATAAGCATTAATTCAGAGTTTGGGGAAAGACACTGTCACTATGGCTTTGAGATCTGCTGACGTGTGGAGTTGCTATAATGTTGTCTAAGGTAGGTGCTCCCATTCCTTCATATCAGTGAAGCATTTATGTTTGCTTATAGGTAGGAAAATCAGGATACAAGATCTAGAGTTGTAAAATGTGTTGGACTAGGAATTATCTATATTTATTCCTTTCCAGTCATCTAGCCATCATTGCCATGCAGATGACCAGGTATCTCTCTTTGCTGGTCACCAGACATTCAACTATATTTCTGGTTTTGCAGCTATCTGTTTCTTCAAAGATCTTTCCTCAGCCATTAAGTTAGGATATTTTCTGTTCTAGTTTGGCATCTAATAACAAGCCAGTTCACTCTCAGGATCAGAAACAGCAATATCCCACTGAAAACTTGTTTGCAGTTTATGTAAAGCTACTGTGTCTGTGCCTTATGCCCCCCATCCGGTTAAAAAGGCTAAAAAGTTGCACAGCAACTTCAAAAAGAAAAGGAGTACTTGTAGCACCTTAGAGACCAACCAATTTATTTGAGCATAAGCTTTCATGAGCTACAGCTCACTTCATCGCATGCTCAAAGCTTATGCTCAAATAAATTGGTTAGTCTCTAAGGTGCCACAAGTACTCCTTTTCTTTTTGCGAATACAGACTAACACGGCTGCTACTCTGAAACAGCAACTTCTGTTTTCCAGATCCTCCATTTTGGATATAGGACAATATATCTCAGACCGGTAACAAGGAGTAAATTTTTAACTGTGAGAGTAATTAGCCATTGGAACAATCCACCAAGGGTCTTGGTGAATTTTCCAAAACTGACAATTTTGAAATCAAGACTGTATGTTTTACTAAAGAAGAGGTTCTAGATGTTATTTTGGGGAAATTCTATGGCCTGTGTTATATAAGAGGTCAGAATACACCAGGGGAGGCCAAATGGCAGTTTGCAAGACACATGTGGCTCTTTTACAGTTGAAGTGCAGCTTGTGGAGTCCCCACCCCTCTACCATTCTCTGCCAACCAGATTGTGGCGGGGAGCTCAGGGCTTCTGCCCTGCGGTGGGGTGGTGGGGCTAGTGGCTTTTGCCAGAGACAGCTGGTGCCTGCTGAGAGTGTGGGGGCACAATTTAAAGATTCCCCCCCACAGTTTGAGTCACACCTCCCGACATAGCCCCCCTTTTACCCTCAGTGGCCACTCCCTGCAGCTCCCAGACATGGCATGGGCAGGCAGCAGCAAAGAAATGGGAGCTGCAGGGAGTGAGCACTACTTTAGCTTTGTGTGGAGAGACAGGAGCTCTTCCCATGGCCACAGCTCCCAGCTTGCCTTCTCCAGCAGCTGCCCTGAAGGGAGGGGCCCTGGCAGCCCCATGTGACTGAGTGGAGCCAAAAAAGCCTGGCAAAAATCTGGGTGGGCATGAGACCCCCATGCGTTGCCTTTGGTTTCTGCCCAGCAGAGAGGGAAGTTTCAGGGCTTCAGCTCTGTGGGGTGCTCCTGCTGGGGCTCAGCACTTCAACAGGAGTGGGGCTGAAGTGCCAAGCCCCGGCAGGTGCCTCCAATGAGGCAGAAGCCCTGAGACCCCCTACCCCACAGGGCTGAAACGCCGAGCCCTGGCAAGCATGTCCCATGGGGCTGAAGTCCCAAGCCCTGGCAGGAGCACTCCAGCCCTCAAACTTCTGAAGATTGTCGTATGCGACTTAGAGGGTCAGTAATTTTGGCCACTCCTGGAATAGATTATCACAATTTTCCTTATGGCCTTGGAATCTATGAATCTGTTGCTTTTTCATGCAGGGGTCTGTGTCTATATGTAGAACAGATCTCTCCCTTTCCCTTTCTAATCCCACCAATCTTTTTCGGACATTATATTTAAAAAGAATTCTGGCAATTGAAGTCTTTAGGGGAGGCATATTAGTTACCAGGATTTGCCATGATAAGGAATGTTCTGTCCAGTATGTTGAGGGCAGCTGGAGCAGCAAGTACACTGTCACTTTCCATTGCCATAACCACAGTAGCTGTTAGACTATCTGGGGGTGGGGGCAGTTTCCTCTTCAGAGTTCTCAACAGCAAGTTTAGTCTGTTTGAATATCACTGCATTTAAGGGATTGAGCAAGTGGAAATGCATGTAGAAAAGGCCTCAACCCATGTCACTAGGCCTCCATCCAAACATCACCTTAAACGACTTTCATATACTGTATATTACAACCAAAAACGACATAAAAAATAGGTTGCACAATCAAACACTCAAAAGCTAGGAAATGCCAGAATTAACATTGCCTGTGCAACCTTGCTCTGGTCCCCTTGTGCGTATGCATTATGATACAGACTTTTCCTACATAATCACACACTATATTTTGCCACCCAGTCTCAATCAGTGCACAGAACAGACAGTGCTCACTAAAGGAGCAGCTAATCAATATTTTATTTTATCCTCATTGTTTAATGTGTAGCCCAATGCCTTATTTGTTGTACACTATTCAAACCCAGCTCTAAATATAGGATTATTAATACCCTCCTGGGGGCTTCTGTGGCTTGCATAACTATGGTATCTGAGTTTCACAAACATTGATGTATTCATTTTCATAGCAATCAGGTAAGAATAGATGGTATTATCTTGGTTTTACAGATGGGCAACTGAGACACAGAGAGATGATTTAGTTGGGGTTGGTCCTGCTTTGAGCAGAGGGTTGGACTAGATGACCTCCTGAGATCTCTTCCAACCCTAATCTTCTATGATTCTATGAGATTAAAACCAAAATTATCAGTTGTGTCCACTAATTTTGGGTATCCAGTCTGAGACACCTAGGACCTGATTTGTGCCAACCATTTTTTTAAAATAGGCTTTATACGTTCAATGCACAGCTCCAGCTTCAGTTGCAGTTGTGAGCATTCAGCATTTCTGCAAATCTGATCTCAGATGTCTCATATTATGCATCCAGAAAATGAGGAACACAAAATTAGAGGTGACCTGTGAAATTCTCCAGGGAGCCGCTCAACTTTCTTAACCTTCTCTTCCCTGCGTCATTCAACACAAACCTTCCAACTTCTGCAAGAAATGAGGCAGGAGTCCTACAGACAACACCCTCCTTTATAACACAAACTTGATTCATTCCTCGAACACTGTCTATCCTAGGCACTAAATGAGGCAGTGATCCTATGGGGGGAAAACAGTGTGTGATCATATACAAACTATATCATAAGGCAGATGCACAAGGGGGCCTCTGCAAACCCCTTTCACCTTGGCTCTTATTCCCCCTCCCACCACATATTCCTCACCACTCCACATTCCTCACCCCTTTGCATTCAGATCAAGCTGCCTCCGCTTTCTCCTGAGCACTAGTGCGGGGAGGGGTCTCAAGAGCACAGGAAAAACAGCTCAGTGCCACAGCAGCCCCCCAGAACTGTAAGGAACAATTACATGGAAAGTCCTGAGCAGTCCCTGTAGCTCCGGGATGGAGCACGCTGAAGTAGATCGATAGGGATGGTGCATGAGCAGTCCAGCTAGTGCATAGGAACTGTGAATGGATGGAGCATGTCCAGTGCAGATGGAATCTTCAGAGAATTTAGCTGCTGAACTCTTATGAACATCTAGTAAAAATGAGACTGTGTAAAGGCTCATATAGGCAAATTTGGGCAGTTTTTCACAAGAACAGAAAAAGGGACATCTTTGTTACTTTGCACTGCCCCCCTCCTCCCACCAAATTCAAGTCTCTGTTCCATGGTGGTGATAGAAATTCTCAGTAAAATGGTTGTAAGAATTTTTCTAACATGGGCAAACCAACATATTTTGCCTTATCCTCATTCTCAAAGCAGCTGAACCAATTACTAGACTAACTCCTGTTGGTAAGAGAGACAAGTTTTCAAGCTTGCACAGAGCTCTTCTTCAGCTTGAAAGCGTGTCTCTCTCACCAACAGAAGTTGGTCCAATAAAAGACATTACCTCACCCACCTGGCCTCTCTAATATCCTGTTTCAGAGTAACAGCCGTGTTAGTCTGTATTCGCAAAAAGAAAAGGAGTACTTGTGGCACCTTAGAGACTAACCAATTTATTTGAGCATGAGCTTTCGTGAGCTACAGCTCACTTCATCGGATGCATCCCGTGGAAACTGGGAATATCCTGGGAATAGCACAGCTACAACAACACTGCATACAACATTACAAAGAATGTAACTCGTAAACATATGTTTTGAATAAGGTGTTTGTGATGCTACCACCTGATGAGCAGGAAAGATTCAGCATCGTTAATTTGGTATAGGCAACTCGTCATAACTGATTAGCCTAGTTAATCAATACATAATAGGAACACTGATAAATGGCAAGATAGCTCCCACTGTCACATAATCTACCAGGTCTACAGTTCCATGCACCCAACAGCTGAATAATGTGGCCAAAGTTGCAAGAACCCAAATGCCTTTAAATTATAGGGAAATTCAGGCCCTCACACGTATGTATTATATCTGTGGCTGCTAATAAGACTTCCCTGTGTCTATTC
Source organism: Lepidochelys olivacea (assembly GCF_965140295.1). Classification (NCBI taxonomy): domain Eukaryota; kingdom Metazoa; phylum Chordata; order Testudines; family Cheloniidae; genus Lepidochelys; species Lepidochelys olivacea. Next base: position 78,883,981 of record NC_140411.1, read on the forward strand.
TGCAGTTCACATACAGAGACCCCGTTCCTTATCCTGACCTTAATTCACCACCTGGAACGACTACCACTCAATATCTGATTTTACATCCACCATATGGTATAGTATTTACTACGTAGGCAATAGTCGCACATGCTCATACCTTTCTGAAAAATTTTACAAAAACCAAGACCAGAGTTATAAATGACTAAAATATTAGTTTCTATCCCATACAGCATGAAATGTTCACTACATTCAAATTTATCAAGCTGGACTGTGGGAAAATGTAAATATAAAATATGTAGTTTTTTGCTAATATTTCCCAACAGATTTTTACAGTTGCTTAAGTACAGAATAAAATTAGTAGATAAAGTAATATTTTAAAATCCTCTTGAAAAGGAAAAAAATCAAATACCAAAACCTTGTGTTAATCTGATGTTGAGGTTATAAGTTTTGGCTACAGTTCTGCAATTTGATCCATGCAGATGAACCTGTATGCCTGTGTAGATCTCATAAGAATTTTATTTATATGTAGCATATAATACCTATGGAGTATTATTAGTTGCACTATTATGTGTACTATTCATCATTATAAATAATAGGCTCAATTCAACCCTTGAATATACATACATATTTCCAACTTGCTTCAATGGGAATTGCACAGATGTACCAAAAGGTAAGAATTAGTGCGTGTATGCAAATTCCATGAGTTAATGTTACTAAAAGGTTCTTAGAGTTTGCACCTGATGTCTTAAATATCCAAAATATTTTCCTTAGTGTTTCACTAACATGCATTTTACATTCACAGACTCACGATTTCTCTGGTCTCCGGTCCTCTCAACAAGAAAGAGAAGGGGTGGAGTATGGGAAACATTTTTCTTGCCAATGAGGTAAGGTGTCCGGAGAACTGCTTCGCTTTCAGAATTAAGTGCATTGATAGAAATGAGCTCATCCCCTGGGAATGCAGAGTTTAAAAGGGGAACCCTGTGCCTAAAGCCTCCCTTTTACACGGAGCAGACTGAGATTGCACCTACTCTCCCACCCTTTTAGGTGATAAAATACCAGGTTTGGTCAGGACCTACTATAGGTATTATGCTAGCTGCCCCTTTTTTAAGGGGGGTAGTGAGGCCTTACTGAAATTTCAGGAGGTGGGCAGGGGCAAGCCCACCTGCTTCTAAAGGCCCCTCCCCAGCCATGAGGGAGGAGCCACCAGACCCGGGACTCAACTAAATACAGGGGACAACTAAGAAATAACTGGGCAGGGAGTGGAGGTCACAGGTTCAAAACTAGGGATCCAGAGAGGGACACCAAGCAGAGAACCCCGACAGCGCCCACTGCTCCTCAAAGCTGTCTAGGGAACCACCGAATGCTGCCCAAAGGAACTCTGCCCAGATATGTGAGACAAGGGAGGAACAGAAATGGTCCCCACAGTAACAGAGCACATCCCTGTCCAATATCCTCCTCCTGGTATTATAGATAGCCACCTTGGCCAGACTCAGGAGGAGTTTGATGAGGTGGTTTTGCAATTTCATGGGGCCACAGACAAGGTTGTGTAAATATAAAGAGGTTTAGGGAGAAGGGCAGCCAGAACCTCAACAGGAGGTTCTGGAGGAGCTGGAATAGGAGCTGCAACCTGGCACATTCTAGATAGGCATGCGCCAGGTTCTCCCTCACGCTGCAAAAGGGGCAGGCACTGGGATGGGGATGAACTGCGACAAGTTCACGCCCATGCTCACGAAGGAGCCGCCAACCGATATCCCCAGTGGGCTGTGGGACCAGGGTGGAATATAGGCTGGCCCACCGGGTTTCCTCATCCTCTACAGGTACTAGGTCCCACCACTTGGTATTGGGGAAGGACACAAGGGTGAGGAAGTAAAATGTGTGGAGCATGAGCATATAAAGTTGTTCTCTTGGCGTGGTTCAGAAAGGAACCGGCTGCAGGGCGCTCAGCCAGTTTGGGTTATGGAAGGGAGAGGGCAAAGGGGGCTCACAGGGCAGGGGCCCAATTAAAAAGTCTTGAGGGCCTGGGGTAAGAGGAGGGCATGGAGCATCCTCTCGCAGGACACGCTCAAGAAAAACCCGAGAGGTGGGTGATAAGGCTTCCCCCACCTCCTGGAGTATGTGCAGGGGGGACTGAAGGGTGGAGAGCACCATGCACTGGCCAAGCACTCGGGGATCCACCCAGTCCCCCCGTCGTAGTCCAGGAGGTCTCCAATTCTGGTGGTTTCTGCCAGGACCAGCCTCCAGCACACCAAGGGGGAATCTGCCACCTGCACACAAAGATGGGGAATGTGTAACAGGGGCTTGATGAGGAGGTTTGCCCCCTTGGTGGCCACCACAGACACGCTTACCAAGAGCAGCTTCCAGATCCAGAGAAGGTCCTGGTAGGAGACTGGCAGCTCAGAGGGGTCTCGCGAAAAACCCCTCAGATGGAGAAAAAAGAGCCACCGGTCATATCAGAGCCCTCAAAGGCAGAAAAGGATGGTAAGGTCACAGCAATGGATTTGCTAGAGGGACCTGGATGGAAAAAGAGGGGGACCTGGTAAAAGTTCCCTGGGTAATTACGGAATAAACATGGGGTTACCTGCACTATACACTGTTATCTGCCGGGTAGTCCCAGACATCTGATAATAAAGTTATGGCTGATTAAACCCACGTCAAATGTCTCCTGTCCTTCTTTTGGTATAGCCAGGCAATAGAATCAAGCACTGTCTAGAAGACCTCTACTCAAAGTACCCATTTCTAGTAGATTGGCAGCATTTTAAACCAGCGCTCACTCACACCAAGCATGATTGTAGTGTACATAGTAGATAATCAAGATTCTGAGAAAAAAGGTAATGCACATGAAAAACAAAATTCCATTTTATTTTAAACACAGACTTCACCATCTCATTCTAAACATTAGTTTCACAGAAGATCACAGAGTAGAAAATTAATATCACGAGTAATCCATAGGCCACAATTGGCTAATTTAAGGCTCTAATGTGTATTTGTTTTCTGTATAAATTTGTCTCTTATCATTCTCAATAAGACACTCAACACTGTAAAGAGAAGGACATTACCAGCAGCATTTTCAATCATGGGAGCTATATATTCAAGTGCAATCAATAAACACCACACAGGGCCTGACAAACAACTAGTCAAAGAAATCATTTTTCTCAGATACTTAGCACTATCCTTTTAAAGTAATTGCTTTTGGTCAATGTTACTTGTTATAATTTGGTCTGCTCTTTTGCCGAAATAGAATAGATGTATAATTTCCATTAATATGTCAGCTATCTATGTAGGTTTCCAAAGTGCATACTCCACAAAAAAAAAGTAGAATTTTTGTTTCCACTTCTGTCAACTGACAAAGAACTCTAAAATAGTATAGAATAGACAATACCACCCAATCCATGCTAAAATGTAATTTTAAGAAACTGATTATTGTACATAACATAGGACATCTTCTTACATCCTGTGCAAAAATATTGACTTTCGTGAACAGACAGACAAGACTTTGGCCTAGTGATTCAATGGCAGGAAATAGCATCAGCACATAAAGATGCTCAAAATGATGCTTAAAATAATGAAATCAATACTAATGGAGCACAGCCAGGTTTATCTATAGCTTGTTTTACTGAACTTAAAAAAAAAGAAATCTTATTTCTAAAACCCTGTTTCTGACACAGCAAGGGAATTGTTCCTTTGTGCCAAGTGATCATTTGAATATCTAATGTCCACAAAATACTGAAAATACACACAGTTCAGTAGGTAACCGTAGAGCTAGGATACCAAATTAGATTAGACTATACATAGAACACATCTTTTCTGTTGTAGGGTGGCCTCAGAAACTGCCTAGTTATGCTTTGTAGTAAATGTTCTGGAAGGCTGCCAAGGCACTTCCAAACATTTCTGAGTTCACTTTTCCAAAGAACTCTTTTAAAAATCAATTAGTAGTGAAAGTCTTTCAAATGCAACTGTTTTAAAATGTCAAGCTTGTATTTCTCTTTTTTTCCTTGCTGGGCATCGATAACAATATTTTGAAACCTTTATATTAAATTGATCGTATTCTGTAATTAAGCCTGTAAAGAGAACAATGTGTGCAGGGGGTTTAAAATGCATATAACACGAGGGTCATTCTTTATCAGAAAATAAATAAATAAGGGAGAGAGAGAGATGCTGTAATTTTCTTAAACAAGAATACCCCAGACGTTTGTATTGATCTCAGGATGATAAATGTTTTTATCATTACAGGGCAACTGCAGAAAAAATAAATACCCCATGCAGAAATTCCTGCATTGAAATATTTTAAAACCGTACTGCACAAGTGTTTTAGAAGATCAATTATAAGTATTAGAGAGGAAGATGCAGTTGGTGACAGAGAGTAGGAAGATTACTACTTTATATTTTATTTATAAAAATGTAGAAAATGAACAAATGCAACATGGAACGCTCTCACCTAGGCTTTCCAATTAAAAGGATCTTTTCAAATCATGGAATTTATCATTGCTCTTTGCATCACAGCCAAGTAGATATTTTGGCTTTCCTGT